>NC_041389.1:674934500-675027031 GCF_002162155.2 Triticum dicoccoides
AAAAAATAAAGCAAAAAAATAATAATGCAGAAAATAAAAGAAAAAAACAACAATAAGTATTTTGTTGTAAGTAGAAACAAAATAAAATAAATAAAGCAAGAAAGAAAACAAAAAAAACAAAAAAAAAATTCAAATTTGAAAACTAATGGCACTAACAGAAAGTTTATAATTTTCCTAAATCTAAAAGCAAAAACAATTAAAAAATAAAGCAAAAAACAAAAGAAAATAAATAATGCAGAAAACAAAAGAAAAAAACTGGAAAATAAATAAATATAGCAACAATAAGTAAAGAAAACAAAAAACAAAAAAATGCCTCCTACTGGGCCCCCACGGCCTGAATACGACTAGAAACCCTACTATGGGCCAGGATTCAGGCCCGCAGTAGGCCCAGAAGGCCCATCAGGCAAAGCAATAGCAAGTAGGCCCGAAAGCCTACGATGGAGAGGAGCTCGAGAGGGGTGCGGCAGTGGGGCTTATAAACCACTGCGCGCCCCTCTCGACTAGCGAGGTGGGACTAAACTTTGGCCCCGAGGCGGGCAGCACAGAGGCCTTTGGTCTCGGTTGGTGGCATCAACCGGGACTACAGGGTGGGCATTAGTCCCGGTTGGTGCCACCAACCGGGACCAAAGGCCACCGGTTCCCGCCCTTTGGGCTGCCGAAAAAGAGGCCTTTGGTCCCAGTTGGTGGAACCAACCGGGACTAAAGGGGGCATTAGTCCCGGTTGGTGTCACGAACCGGGACCAATGCCCTTCGTATATATACAACACTTGGCAGTTTTCGCAAAAATCAATCTGTTTCTTCTCGCCCCGATGCCTCTGCTCCTCATCGCCGTCGTCGCCGAGCCCTGCCCCGACGCCATCAGGCTGGTCCACCTCGCCGTCGCCGCCGCCGAGCCACTGCCCCGACACCGTCACCGCGCCCGCCACCCCTGCCGGCCCCGACCCCGTCGCCGTCGCCGCGCGCGCCACCCGTTCCCCGACCCCGTCGCCGTCGCCGCGCGCACCGCCCCTTCCCCAACCCTGTCGTCGTCGCCCCGACCACACGCCGCCGCCTTCGGTCCGGCCGCCGGCGCCCTTTCCTCTTATTTTTTTTGCATTTTATGTATATGTTCTCTGTGTATATATATGTATATGTTCTCTGTGTATATATGTTCATATATGCAAAAGTTAGATTTTAGAAAAACTTTATATATGCAAAACTTTATTTATGCAAAAATTTATACATATATGTAAGTATATATGTATGTATAGATGTATGTATGTGGATACATGAGGGGGGTCGATATACCCCCTCTCCGATAGCATTTTTGTGCATTTTAGGTTAGTGTATATATATATATATATATATATATATACATATGTTGATGTATATATGCAAAAGATAGATTTTTAGAAAAAATACTATTTTTTCTGTTGATGATATGATGATGTTTTTCTTTCATATATGCATTTTTTCATATATGTATTATTTTTTTAAGTTGTTAGTAGATATCGATTTTAGGTTAGTGCATTTTAGGTTAGTGAGGAGAAATTTAAAGTAAAATAAGGAAAAGGAAGAAAAGAGGAGGAAGGAAGAAGGAAGAAAGAAGAAGAAAAAGAATGAGAGGAAAAAGGAAAATAAGAAGATGAAGAAGAGGAGAGGAAGAAGAGGAGAAATAAATAAGAAGAGGAAAAAAGAAGAAAAAGAAGAGGAGAAGAAGAAAGGAATAGAGGAGAAGAAGAAAAAATAGAAAAAAATTCTATTTTTTCTTCTTCTCCTCTTTTTTCTTCTTCTTCCTTCTTCCTTCTTCCTCTTTTCTTCCTTTTCCTTAATTGTTTTCCTTTCTCGTCGTTGTTGCATCGTTGTCGATATAACCCCCTCGAGATAACTTCGACATGAGGGGCGGTCGATATAAATACCCCCCCCCCCCTCGGCCCTCTCGCTCGACCAAAACTCTCGAGGACACCCAAACCCTAGAGAGAAAACAATGTCGGTCTCCTACCCCCTCCCGCCGCGCCCCTACCCGACAAATAAACTCTCTCGAAGCGTTGTTGTGTCGAGGCGACCCCAAACCCTAGAGAAGCAGCATCGAGGCCACTAACATGATTCCTTATTGTGATTAGCTGGCTAGTTCTATGTTTGCCACTAGTTCCATCTGTACCATATATAAACACATTGTAAATATTTGCAGAAACTATGGAGCACTGCCGAGACGAAGAAACAGAAGCGATATTGAGGGACATAATCTCAAATGGAAGGGATGAAGTTGCGTCATTTCTCCTCGACACCGTTGTTGGTCAGCTGGAAGAACGGGGTGAAGAAGAGGGCTATGTTCAAGATGGCTTCGGCCCATTAATGCCGGTACAAGAACAGGACTATGTTCATGATGGCTCCGGTGACACAATGGAGGAACAAGAAGGAGACCATGCTGACTGCTCCGGTGACCGAACCGAGCCCGGCCAGGTATATATATATTAGTTAAGCACGTGCTGACTAGTTAATTGATGCTTCCATTGTTTTGGTATATGTACACATATTAATTACTCTCGTCTTTCTTCCTTATAATTTCTAGCCCTCCGGCTCGAGCACAACTTCGGTAAGGAGACGAGGCCCAAAGAAAAAGTTGAGCTTGGATGAAAAGTTTGAGATCATAGAAATCGCGCCCGACGGCGAACCGATTGAACCCATCCAGACAAGGAAGGCATTTTCTTCTTAGTGCGGGGTTCTTGTTAGGGACAAGATCCCGATCAGCATCCAGCAATGGTATAAGCTTAAGGAGGAAGACGCTGAGGTGTCTTATGTCAATGATATGCAGAAAGAAGATCTTTGAACTCAGCTGAAGGCAAATTTCACCCTACCGCCAGAGGAGGATCCGGAGAAGCCAGTTAAAGAGGAGTTAATCAAGTCTTGTGCTCTTAAGAAGATGGCAACCCTAATGAGGAGGTGGAGGAAAGAGCTGAACCAGTTTGTCAAAGATAAAAAGACACCAGAATTCATCGGTAAATATGAGAAGATCAAAGATCACTGGCCCGCATTTGTGGCCCACAAGACATTGGAAAAGAGTAAGAAGATGTCGGAGACAAACAAGAAAAATGATGCGAAGAAGACGCTTCACCATCGCACGGGGTCAGGTGGCTACCTGCAAGCCCGGCCTAAGTGGTCCAAGGCTGAGAATGATCTGCTTGAAAAAGGGATCGAACCAGAGACAACGAGATGGCCAGACCGTTGCCGGACTTGGTTCTTTGGGTCTGGCTGAACCTTGGACCCTGTAACAGGGTTTTGCCAGTGGACAGACGAGCAACTGGAAATACCAGTCAAGAACCTTCGACACTATATCGATGCAGCGCAGCGAGGGACGTTCCTTCCAAACAGGGAGAAGGACGAGCTCACAATGGCCCTTGGGAATCCTGAGCACCCTGGACGGACACGAGGCACGATAGGCTCCATTCCGTGGAAGGTTGGTTTTCCGGACGCAGAGGGTTACAAAACCCACGAGAGGAGGAAGAAACTGGAGCAGGACCAACTGCAGGCGCTGCACGAAAGGGTAATGGGGCTAGAGGATCGAGAAGAGGAATGAGAAGCAGCAGATCGCAGCAAATGACCTGCCAAAGCTTCCCCCGAAGCTACCCCGCCATCTCAGCCGAGAAGCAGCGTGGCTTCCACCGAGCTACTTCAGCCGGAGCATGTCTTGATGGCTCCTGCCAGCTATCCCGTGGATGGTATCATGGAGTCTCAAAATTGCCACATGATGGCGCGATGGATGACTTTGAAGGTCAAGGCGGCTGTTGGCCAAGTTTATCCTAGTGGACCCGGCACAACTTATCACTGCCAGCCGATTCCAAAAGGATATTCTAAGGTGATGGTTGATGAAATAACGGAGGGATTTGAGGACCTCGTGCTTGACCACCCTACCGGTGAAGGGGAGACTAGGCTGGGTTCTGCTCTGAAGACTCCATGCCTATGGAAGAAGGAGCTCATCAACCTTTTGAACTGGACGCCTCCGCCTCCTCCTCCTGCTCCGGCGAGTCAGGGCACTCCGCCTCCTCCACCGCCTCCTCCTCTGGCGAGTGACGATCAGGGCACGCGTGGTGGCACTCCGCCTCCTTCTCCGGTGCATGGCGGCACTCTGCCTCCTTCTTCGCTTGCGCCGGTGCTCCCGAGCAGCCAGCAGCATCCTCCTTCTCCGCCTCGCCAGCAAGGGCGGAAGAGACTCGCCGCCGCCCCGGCTGCTCCGGCGCGTTGTACTCCTTCTCCTCCGCCTCGTAAGCAAGCACGAAAGAAGACAGACGTTGCAGCCGCTCCGTCTGCTCCGGCGTCTAGCAGCACAACCAGAGGCGGGAGGCAATACAAATATGGTCCATCATCTCTCAAGCCTCTAGAGAAGTTACCGTACGAGAGGTCCGAGGAGGAAAACGATACGATTGTGCGGACCCACGTGAAGGAGTTCTTTGAAGGGGTGAAAGCAAAGAGACATCCACCTCCGGAGGAGAAGGTAGATCCGGTGAAAGCAAACCGCACTATCGATGCCCTGAGGAAACCACCAAAGTCTCCGCCGAGAACCAACTATGAGCGCATTACTGAACAGACATATCTCCAAGCCCAGCGGTCGGGAACTACTGTCAGTGCTAAAAGGTCAAAAGAACGAGCAAAGGGGAAAAAATTGCCCAGCTCGCGAACAAGCACAGCAATCGTGCCCCCCGCTCAATGTGTCTAATGCTCCGGGGATGGTGGCCGGTTATGGCAATCTTGACGATTACCTGCCTGACGATGCACTTCCTGATTTCTTGGAGGTGGACGGACACAGATACGAGTACGGGAAGCCTCTCGTCAAAGATGAAAAATCTCTGACAACAATGATGCGAAGATTCCATAATTGGTACATGGAAACCTGTAGAGAGTCTGAGGGTAAGAATGCTTTGTATCTGCATATTAAAGAGGAGCACGATCTCGTTGCAAATGATCTGTTGACTGTTCCATTTGAGGAGTTCTTCGAGTTCTTCAATCAAAAGGCCCTCGATAAATTAATGGTCTTTTGCTACTGCCTGTAAGTACTATTTCTGTCATTAAGTCTCTATATATAGCTCGGGTCTTTCATTGCATGTATTTATAATTAATTATCCTCAATATATTATGCAGATTGAAGATCGTCGAGTGCAAAAAACAAGAAATTTATGATATTGGGTTCATTAACACAAATATCATAGATGTATTTCTGGTTGAAAAGAATGTCAAAGAGGCCGAGGACAACTTGCTACAATCATTGATAAAAAATCAAAACAAAGATACCATACTCTTTCCTTACAACGGCCCGTGAGTGTTACTGTCGTGTGCATATTCGGTTTCCCTTATTACTCAAGCGAGCTTATAGTAATGTAATTGATGAGTTATGCATGCGTGCGCATGTACCACTATATTCTTCTGGAGATTAAGCTTGAGCGTGGACTAGTAACCGTCTTAGACTCGAGACCGAAAGATCCCAAATCCTATGCGGACATCACTGAAATGCTCAGCAAGTAAGTTCAATCGATCATTATCGCACCATATCGGCAACTTTTTGTTCATTTCCTGATATCTCAAGTAATAATAATAATTTTCTTTGTCTTGCAGGGTTTGGAAACAGTTCACCGCAGAAGCTCCGGGACTGCCGAAGGAGCTGACATATAAATGGCCGAAAGTAAGTACTACTGGCTAGCTAGTTGCGCGCATCTCCCGTTGATTCTATAGCTATACTTTCATCAATGCCATTTATAATGCTTCATTATCAGTTTGATTGACCTCTATTTCTCGTAAAGTGCTTGTGGCAGGAGGAAGGGAATGATTTCTATGGATACTACGTGTGCGAGTTCATCCACACCGCGACTTTGAAAAACAAGCGGGGCTACTCTCAAAGACAATATGAAGTGCGTAAGCAATAATATTCACAATTTCATTTTATTACACCATCATTTCTGTTGAGTTTCATTCATATATATGTATTAATTAACCCCCTTCTTCAAATTAGACATGGCAGATGCGGAATGAACTCCTAGAACCAGATCGCATGAAAGCAATTCAAGAGGAATTGGCGGGATTCTTTCTTGACCACGTCATCAATAAAGCCGGAGAATACCATGTGGAAATTGATTTCAAATGCCAGGGGTTTGTAATTAAGAGATCTTATACATATTGTACATGTATGTAGCCAGTAGCGTCGGATACATGATACGAAAACTTGTTGTTCGACCAATCTCTCGGAGAAGGAGAGATCGATCGATCACTTCTCTCGGTATGCATGACGAACTTCTGTACTGAATGATTCTCTCGATCACTTATGTATATATAGTACGTAGCGTCGACCAAGCACGTACATAAGAGAGGACACTTCTCTCTATTAATTAGCTAGCTAACACAATATATGAAACACCTAAATTAACCCCCCAAAACCCCCAACCTCCCCTCCTTTAAAAAAAACCCAGCCACTGGAATGCTGACGCGTCGATGCCTTTTGGTCCCGGTTGGAGCCACCAACCGGGACGAAAGGCCCCCTCACTGGGCTCGGCGCACAGGGCCACGTGGAGGCAAATTGGTCCCGGTTCTGGATTGAACCGGGACTAATGGGTGGAGGTATTAGTAACGGCCCATTAGTCTCGGTTCATGAACCGGGACTAAAGGCCCTTACGAACCGGGACTATTAGGTGTTTTTCTACTAGTGGTTGTTCCCTTTGTCATTGGTATGTTACTTGCCCGAGATTCGATCGTTAGTATCTAATACCTAGTTCAATCTCGTTACCGACAAGTCTCTTTACTCGTTACGTAATGCATCATTCCATAACCAACTCATTGGCCACATTGCTTGCAAGGCTTATAGTGATGTGCATTACCGAGAGGGCCCCGAGATACCTCTCCGACAATCGGAGTGACAAAACCTAATCTCGAAATACGCCAACTCAACATGTACCTTTGGAGACACCTGTAGAGCTCCTTTATAATCACCCAGTTACGTTGTGATGTTTGGTAGAACACAAAGTGTTCCTCTAGTAAACGGGAGTTGCATAATCTCATAGTTGTAGGAACTTTGTATAAGTCATGAAGAAAGCAATAGCAGCATACTAAACGATCAAGTGCTAGGCTAACGGAATGGGTCAAGTCAATCACATCATTCTCCTAATGATGTGATCTCGTTAATCAAATGACAACACATGTCTATGGTTGGGAACATAACCATCTTTGATTAATGAGCTAGTCAAGTAGAGGCACACTAGTGACATTATGTTTGTCTATGTACTCACACTATCACACATGTATTATGTTTTCGGTTAATACAATTCTAGCATGAATAATAAACATTTATCATGATATGAGGAAATAAATAATAACTTTATTATTGCCTCTAGGGCATATTTCCTTCAGTCTCCCACTTGCACTAGAGTCAATAATCTAGATTACACAGTAATGATTCTAACACCCATGGAGTCTTGGTGTTGATCATGTTTTGCTCGTGGAAGAGGCTTAGTCAACGGGTCTGCAACATTCAGATCCGTATGTATCTTGCAAATCTCTATGTCTCCCACCTGGACTTGATTCCGGATGGAATTTAAGCGTCTCTTGATGTGCTTGGTCCTCTTGTGAAATCTGGATTCCTTTGCCAAGGCAATTGCACCAGTATTGTCATAGAAGATCTTCATTGGTCCCGATGCACTAGGTATGACACCTAGATCGGAAATGAACTCCTTCATCCAGACTCCTTCATTTGCTGCTTCCGAAGTAGCTATGTAGTCCGCTTCGCATGTAGATCCCGCCACGACGCTTTGTTTAGAACTGCACCAACTTACAGCTCCACGTTCAATAAAAACACGTATCTGGTTTGCGATTTAGAATCGTCCGAATCAGTGTCAAAGCTTGCATCGACGTAACCATTTACGACTAGCTCTTTGTCACCTCCATAAACGAGAAACATATCCTTAGTCCTTTTCAGGTATTTCAGGATGTTCTTGACCGCTGTCTAGTGATCCACTCCTGGATTAATTTGGTACCTCCCTGCTAAACTTATTGCTAAGCATACATCAGGTCTGGTACACAGCATTGCATACATGATAGAGGCTATGGCTGAAGCATAGGGAACATCTTTCATTTTCTCTCTATCTTCTGATGTGGTCGGGCATTGAGTCTGACTCCACTTCACACCTTGCAATACAGGCAAAAACCCTTTCTTACCCTGATCCATTTTGAACTTTTTCAAAACTTTATCAAGGTATGTGCTTTGTGAAAGTAAAATTAAGCGTCTTGATCTATCTCTATGCCTAATATGTAAGTAGCTTCACCGAGGTCTTTCATTGAAAAACTTTTATTCAAGTATCCCTTTATGCTATCCAGAAATTCTATATCATTTCCAATTAACAATATGTCATGTACATATAATATCAGAAATGCTACAGAGCTCCCACTCGCTTTCTTGTAAATACAGGCTTCTCCAAAAGTCTGTATAAAACCATATGCTTTGATCACACTATCAAAGCGTTTATTCCAACTCCGAGATGCTTGCACCAGTCCATAAATGGATCGCTGGAGCTTGCACACTTTGTTAGCACCTTTTGGATCGACAAAACCTTCCAGGTGCATCATATACAACTCTTCTTCCAGAAATCCATTCAGGAATGCAATTTTTACATCCATTTGCCAAATTTTATAATCATAAAATGCGGCAATTGCTAACATGATTCGGGCAGACTTAAGCATCGCTACGCGTGAGAAAGTCTCATCGTAATCAACCCCTTGAACTTGTCGAAAACCTTTTGCAACAAGTCGAGCTTTGTAGACAGTTATATTACCATCAGCGTCAGTCTTCTTCTTAAAGATCCATTTATTCTCAATGGCTTGCCGATCATCGGGCAAGTCAACCAAAGTCCATACTTTGTTCTCATACATGGATCCTATCTCAGATTTCATGGCTTCAAGCCATTTTGTGGAATCTGGGCTCATCATCGCTTCCTCATAGTTCATAGGTTCGCCATGGTCAAGTAACATGACTTTCAGACTAGGATTACCGTACCACTCTGGTACGGATCTTACTCTGGTAGACCTACGAGGTTCAGTAGAAACTTGATCTGAAGTTTCATGATTAATATCATTAGCTTCCTCACTAATTGGTGTAGTTGTCACAGGAACCGGTTCTTGTGATGAACTACTTTCCAATAAGGGAGCAGGTACAGTTACCTCATCAAGTTCTACTTTCCTCCCACTCACTTCTTTCGAGAGAAACTCCTTCTCTAGAAAGGATCTGAATTTAGCAACGAAAATCTTTCCCTCAGATCTGTCATAGAAGGTGTACCCAATAGTCTCTTTTGGGTATCCTATGAAGACACATTTCTCCGATTTGGGTTCGAGCTTATCTGGTTGAAGTTTCTTCACATAAGCATCGCAGCCCCAAACTTTAAGAAATGACAACTTTGGTTTCTTGCCAAACCACAGTTCATAAGGCGTCGTCTCAACGGATTTTGATGGTGCCCTATTTAACGTGAATGCGACCGTCTCTAAAGCATAACCCCAAAATGATAGCGGTAAATCAGTAAGAGACATCATAGATCGCACCATATCTAGTAAAGTATGATTACGACGTTCGGACACACCATTTCGTTGTGGTGTTCCGGGTGGCGTGAGTTGCGAAACTATTCCGCATTGTTTCAAATGTAAACCAAACTCGTAACTCAAATATTCTCCTCCACGATCAGATCGTAGAAATTTTATTTTCTTGTTACGATGATTTTCCACTTCACTCTGAAATTCTTTGAACTTTTCAAATGTTTCAGACTTGTGTTTCATCAAGTAGATATACCCATATCTGCTCAAATCATCTGTGAAGGTGAGAAAATAACGATACCCGCCGCGAGCCTCAATATTCATTGGACCACATACATCAGTATGTATGATTTCCAATAAATCAGTTGCTCGCTCCATAGTTCCGGAGAACGGCGTTTTAGTCATCTTGCCCATGAGGCACGGTTCGCAAGTACCAAGTGATTCATAATCAAGTGATTCCAAAATTCCATCAGTATGGAGTTTCTTCATGCGCTTTATATCGATATGACCTAAACGGCAGTGCCACAAATAAGTTGCACTATCATTATTAACTCTGCATCTTTTGGCTTCGACATTATGAATATGTGTATCACTACTATCGAGATTTAATAAAAATAGACCACTCTGTAAGTGTGCATGACCATAAAAGATGTTACTCATATAAATAGAACAATCATTATTCTCTGATTTAAATGAATAACCGTCTTGCATCAAACAAGATCCAGATATAATGTTCATGCTCAACGCTGGCACAAAATAACAATTATTTAGGTCTAAAATTAATCCCGATGGTAGATGTAGAGGTAGCGTGCCGACCGCGATCACATCGACTTTGGAACCATTTCCCACGCGCATCGTCACCTCGTCCTTAGCCAATCTTCGCCTATTCCGTAGTCCCTGTTTCAAGTTGCAAATATTAGCAACAGAACCAGTATCAAATACCCAGGTACTACTGCGAGCATTAGTAAGGTACACATCAATAACATGTATATCACATATACCTTTGTTCACTTTGCCATCCTTCTTATCCGCCAAATACTTGGGGCAGTTCCGCTTCCAGTGTCCAGTCTGCTTGCAGTAGAAGCACTCAGTCTCAGGCTTAGGTCCAGACTTGGGTTTCTTCTCTTGAGCAGCAACTTGTTTGTTGTTCTTCTTGAAGTTCCCCTTCTTCTTTCCTTTGCCCTTTTTCTTGAAACTGGTGGTCTTATTGACCATCAACACTTGATGCTCCTTCTTGATTTCTACCTCCGCAGCCTTTATCATTGCGAAGAGCTCGAGTATAGTCTTGTCCATCCCTTGCATATTATAGTTCATCACGAAGCTCTTGTAGCTTGGTGGCAGTGACTGAAGAATTCTGTCAATGACACTATCATCAGGAAGATTAACTCCCAGTTGAATCAAGTGATTATTATACCCAGACATTTTGAGTATGTGTTCACTGACAGAACTATTCTCCTCCATCTTACAGCTATAGAACTTATTGGAGACTTCATATCTCTCAATTCGGGCATTTGCTTGAAATATTAACTTCAACTCCTGGAACATCTCATATGCTCCATGACGTTCAAAACATCGTTGAAGACCTGGTTCCAAACCGTAAAGCATGGCACACTGAACTATCGAGTAGTCATCAGCTTTGCTCTACCAGACGTTCTTAACGTCGTCAGTTGCATCTGCAGCAGGCCTAGCACCCAACGGTGCTTCCAGGACGTAATTCTTCTGTGCAGCAATGAGAGTAATCCTCAGGTTACGGACCCAGTCCGTGTAATTGCTACCATCATCTTTCAACTTAGCTTTCTCAAGGAGCACATTAAAATTCAACGGAACAACATCACGAGCCATCTATCTACAACAAACATAGACACGCAAAAATACTATCAGGTACTCAGTTCATGATAAATTTAAGTTCAATTAATCACATTACTTAAGAACTCCCACTTAGACAGACATCTCTCTAGTCATCTAAGTGATCACGTGATCCAAATCAACTAAACCATGTCCGATCATCACGTGAGATGGAATAGTTTTCAATGGTGAACATCACTATGTTGATCATATCTACTATATGATTACGCTCGACCTTTCGGTCTTTGTGTTCCGAGGCCATATCTGTATATGCTAGGCTCGTCAAGTTTTAACCTGAGTATTTCGCGTGTGCAACTGTTTTGCACCCGTTGTATTTGAACGTAGAGCCTATCACACCCGATCATCACGTGGTGTCTCAGCACGAAGAACTTTCACAACGGTGCATACTCAGGGAGAACACTTCTTGGTAATTTAGTGAGAGATCTTCTTAAAATGCTACCGTCAATCAAAGCAAGATAAGATGCATAAAGGATAAACATCACATGCAATCAATATAAGTGATATGATATGGCCATCATCATCTTATGCATGTGATCTCCATCTCCGAAGCATCATCGTGATCACCATCGTCACCGGCGCGACACCTTGATCTCCATCGTAGCATCGTGGTCGTTACGCCATCTATTGCTTCTACGACTATCGCTACCGCTTAGTGATAAAGTAAAGCAATTACGGGGCATTTGCATTTCATACAATAAAGCGACAACCATATGGCTCCTGCCAGTTGCCGATAACTTCGGTTACAAAACATGATCATCTCATACAATAAATATAGCATCACGTCTTGACCATATGACATCACAACATGCCCTGCAAAAACAAGTTAGACGTCCTCTACTTTGTTGTTTGCAAATTTTACGTGGCTGCTACGGGCTGAGCAAGAACCGTTCTTACCTACGCATCAAAACCACAACGATAGTTCGTCAAGTTAGTGTTGTTTTAACCTTCGCAAGGACCGGGCGTAGCCACACTCGGTTCAACTAAAGTTGGAGAAACAGACACCCGCTAGTCACCTGTGTGCGAAGCACGGCAGTAAAACCAGTCTCGCATAAGCGTACGCGTAATGTTGGTCCGGGCCGCTTCATCCAACAATACCGCCGAACGAAAGTATGACATGCTGGTAAGCAGTATGACTTAAATCGCCCACAACTCACTTGTGTTCTACTCGTGCATATAACATCAACGCATAAAACCTAGGCTCGGATGCCACTGTTGGGGAACATAGTAATTTCAAAAAAATTCCTACGCACACGCAAGATCATGGTGATGCATAGCAACGAGAGGGGAGAGTGTTGTCCATGTACCCTCGTAGACCGAAAGCGGAAGCGTTATGACAATGCGGTTGATGTAGTCGTACGTCTTCACGATCCGACCGATCCAAGCACCGAACGTACGTACCTCCGAGTTCAGCACACGTTCAGCTTGATGACGATCCCCGGACTCCGATCCAGCAGGGTGTCGGGGATGAGTTCCGTCAGCACGACGGCGTGGTGACGATGATGATGTTCTACCGACGCAGGGCTTCGCCTAAGCACCGCTATGATATGACCGAGGTGGAATATGGTGGAGGGGGGCACCGCACACGGCTAAGGAACGATCACGAAGATCAACTTCTGTGTCATGGGGTGCCCCCCTGCCCCCTTATATAAAGGAGCAAGGGGGGAGGCCAGCTGGCCCTAGGGGGCGCGCCAAGGAGGGGGAGTCCTCCTCCTAGTGGGAGTAGGACTCCCCTTTCCTAGTCCAACTAGGAAGGAGGAAGGGGGAAGGAAAGAGAGGGAGAGGGAAAGGGAAAGAGGGGCCGCGCCCCCCTCCCCTTGTCCAATTCAGACTCCCCATGGGAGGGGGCGTGCCACCTCCTGGGCTGCTGCCCTCTCTCTCCCCTCAGGCCCACTAATGCCCAATACTTCCCCGGGGGGTTCCGGTAACCCCTCCGGCACTCCGGTTTTCTCCGAAATCACCCGGAACACTTCCAGTGTCCGAATATAGTCGTCCAATATATCAATCTTTATGTCCCGACCATTTCGAGACTCCTCGTCATGTCCGTGATCACATCCGGGCCTCCGAACAACCTTCGGTACATCAAAACTTATAAACTCATAATAAAACTGTCATCATAACGTTAAGCGTCCGGCCCCTACGGGTTCGAGAACTATGTAGACATGACCTAGAACTGTTTCCGGTCAATAACGAATAGCGGAACCTGGATGCTCATATTGGCTCCTACATATTCTATGAAGATCTTTATCGGTCAAACCGCACAACAACATACATTGTTCCCTTTGTCATCGGTATGTTACTTGCCCGAGATTCGATCGTCGGTATCTAATATCTAGTTCAATCTCATTACCGGCAAGTCTCTTTACTCGTTACGTAATGCATCATTCCGTAACCAACTCATTGGCCACATTGCTTGCAAGGCTTATAGTGATGTGCATTACCGAGAGGGCCCCGAGATACCTCTCCGACAATCGGAGTGACAAAACCTAATCTCGAAATACGCCAACTCAACATGTACCTTTGGAGACACCTGTAGAGCTCCTTTATAATCACCCAGTTACGTTGTGACGTTTGGTAGCACACAAAGTGTTCCTCCGGTAAACGGGAGTTGCATAATCTCATAGTTGTAGGAACTTTGTATAAGTCATGAAGAAAGCAATAGCAACATACTAAACGATCAAGTGCTAGGCTAACGGAATGGGTCGAGTCAATCACATCATTCTCCTAATGATGTGATCCCGTTAATCAAATGACAACACATGTCTATGGTTAGGAAACATAACCATCTTTGATTAATGAGCTAGTCAAGTAGAGGCACACTAGTGACATTATGTTTGTCTATGTACTCACACATGTATTATTTTTCCGGTTAATACAATTCTAGCATGAATAATAAACATTTATCATGATATGAGGAAATAAATAATAACTTTATTATTGCCTCTAGGGCATATTTCCTTCACATTAAATCTATTGGGCCATACCAAACATTTTTTTAATCGCCTGCCAGATTTAAATTTACCTCTTGGTCCCTCAGAGGTTGGGTTTCAAGCCTTTCAGGCCCATACCAACGCTGATCTGAATATGAAGAAAGAGCAAGATATTTTGAATATTGATCTCAACATGACAGTACAGAGTAATCATTTGTATATCTTACCAAAGTTGCAAAATGTTTATTTTCCTTTATTTCAAGAGCCTATCCTAATACAAGGTGTTATTGTTGTTGTAGATTTGTTTGTGAATTATGCACCCAATGCTGATGAAAGCGAGCTTGTGGATGACAGTATTGAAATCCTAAATGAAGGAGAACGTAAAATCCAATCTCTTGCTTTGGCACCTATCCAGGTGGGAATCATTCACTCCCATTATGTTAATTTCCAAACTGTTCCTCCCTCCATAGCACAAACTAAAGAGAAGCTTATTCAGGAGAACAAGGTTCTATCATTCAATGAACTGATTCAACCTGACAAGTTGGACACTCAGCCTAATATCACTGATGGTTCTTCAAAGAATGTTGGTGTGGCCACTAGGGAGGAATCTTCTAACCCCAGGCTGGAGATGGCTCCCCTTGGTTTCTGTATAAAAGGTGAATATTTGGTCAACCAAGATATTTCATTTAATTTAGATTCTAACTCGGGTCATGCTTTCATAGACTTTCATGTGGTTGGAAGTAAAGCAATCCTCATTTCTGAAGCTCGTTTTGCTCCTGGGGTTGATATCTCTAAGGTGGTTCAAGTACCTTTAGATTGGGCTAATTTCATTTCCAGTGCCTTTTTAACTCCAGAAAAATTTGACTGTGTCACAAAGTTCATGTCCTCTCAAATGTAGGGAATTATTCAACAAGGCCTTGAAAGTTAGTAGTTGCTATTTTTTTTGTTCCTGACTCTCATCAATCCTCACAGGCCCCCACTTCCAAGATGCAGCTACCTAATGTGGAAAAAGATGATGTTGATATTACTTTTTCCACCCATCAAAACAAACGTACTACCCCTCTAACACCAGGAGAAACACCAGAGCAGATCTCCACCACAAGTGAATTGCGCGTGAAAGGAAAAATGATGAAGAGAGCTCCCCTTGTGGATCTTATTGCATCTGGGGTAAGAAGAAGTAGCAAAAATTCAACATCTAATCAAAGCATTTAATAAGAAAACATGTGTGGATAAAAATTGTTTGTCTTTTCATTCATACCAACATGTGATTGCTAGTAAAATCATCAATAATTGGAATACTTACTTTTGCAAGGTGAAACCAAAGGAAAAAACTGAGGACATTCTCAACAAGAAGCCTAATAGGAGGGTGGGTAAAGTAGCCACCATGAAGGGTGACACCACTGCTGCACAATGAACCTAAATCGGTAGAGCTTTAGTATTGTTGTATAAATCTTAGTTTGTGCCATGATCTCTTTAATGACTATGTCTCAAACTGTGTGGATGATGGATGTAATAGAATTAAGTATGCCTTTCATAATTATTGATGGATTTCACATGTTTGATAATCATTCGCATAGGAAAATCTGTTTAAATGGATATATTTTGAAAAAATTTGCATATCATTTCTCGGTCAGTTATTCTTGTGTAGTTGCATAGTGGAACTCTTAGATAATCAGCGTAAACGTAGTATGTTCCCAGTTATGAATTTATTGAACATGGTAAATAGATATTTAGTACGATGATATTGGGTACTGTGCTTTAGTCTGGTTCCCAAGGCTTGGTGAAGACGTAGCCAAAACACAGAGGTGGACTAAGAACCTCGGTCTGATACGATGGATCTGGGTACCCCATGGAGACTAACAATCCTTGACATGTACAGTTGAGCCAACTGTCTTCTCGGTATGTGGTCTTCACTAGGATGAAGTGAGCAACTTTGGTTAGCCTATCGACGATGACCAATATGGACTCATGGCCTCTAGCGGTCTTGGGTAACCCCATGATAAATTCCATGTTGATGTCGTCCCACTTGCTCTGTGGAACTTGTAAGGTCTGAAGCATTCCGGCAGGATTCTGATGTTCTGCCTTGGTTCTGTTGCATACATCGCAAGAGTATGCAATGTCTTTTCGCATACCTCCACCAAAATACTCTCTCAAGTATCGATTCATTTTGGTGCCTCTAGGGTGGATAGAGTATGCAGGCTCATGCGCTTCTTGGAGTATCTGTTATTTAAGCTTGGCTTGATTGGGTACGCTTATACGGTGCCAAACCGTAGTATGCCTTATTCATCAATTTGGAAGTGCTTGGACTTCCCCTGACGAGGTTTCTCCTTGAATTCCTCCAAGCTAGGATGATTTTCTTGATCTCCTCATCCAAGGTAGGCTTGATTTCAAGGATTTTCAAGCTTATCGGGCCGCAGAGGATCATGTTGAGTTTAGCAAATTCATCTCGCAGAGTCGGGTTTGTATTGGATTACTCCTTTAACTATTCCTGCCATTCGATTGAGTGCATCAGCGACCACATTTGCTTTCCTTGAGTGATAGTCAATTCCAAGGATGCAGTCTTGATCAAATCAAGCCATCTTTGTTGTGGGATGTTGAGGTTGGGTTGAGTGAAAATATACCTGAGACTCTTGCGATCTATATATATTTCACACCTTTACTCGATGAGGTAATGCTGCAAAATTTTCACTGTGTGCACCACGGCTGCTAATTCCAAGTCGTGGGAGAAGTAAGTCTCTTCATGTGATCGGAGTTGTCAGGATGCATATGCCATGACCTTTCCTTCTTGCATGAGCACACAGCTAATACCATGTCTAGATGCATCGTAGTATATATCGAAGCTCTTATGGATGTTGGGTAGGATCAAGACCGGTGCTATGGTTAGCATGGTCTTTATTTCCATGAAGTTAGATTCACATGACTCTGTCAAGGCAATCCATCATGGGCTTCGCTAGTTTGGAGAACCCTTTGATAGAGCGGCAGGTAGCCTGTGAATCCCAGAAAGCTGCAGACCTCGGTTACTATGGTCAAAGCTCTCCAGTTTAGCACATCTTCAACCTTTCTTGGGTCGACAACTATGCCTTGCTTTGACCGAATATGACCCAATAATCCAACTTCCTTGAACCAAAATTCGCACTAGCTGAATTTGGCGTACAAGTGGTGGGCTTGTAGCATGTCTAACACTGTGCGGTGGTGTTGGCGGTGCTGTTCTTTTGGAGTAGATGAGAATGTCATCTATGAATATGACCACAAACTTGTCCAAGAATTAGATGAACACCCTGTTCATCATGCTCATGAAGTATGTGGGGGCATTGTTCAATCCCAACAACATGACGTGAACTCGTATAGGCCATATTGGGTGGTGAAAGCAGTCTTAGGGATATCTTATTGCTTGATATTTGGTTGGTGATATCGGGTTCGGAGGTCAATCTTGGAAAATACTCGGGCACCACTCGGTTGATCAAAGAAACCGTTGGTGCAGGTGAGCGGATATTTGTTCTTGATTGTGACCTGGTAGTGCACACACATTCTCATGCTACTGTCTTTCTTCTTGACAAAGAGATACAGGTGATCCCTAGGGTGAGATGCTTGGGTGGATATATCCCTTCTGTTGCAACTCGTCCAGTTGTTTCTTCAACTCGACCAATTCGGGGGATGACATGCGGTATTACTTCTCGACTATTCACAAGTACAGGACCCCCCTATTAGCAGCATTCGGGATGGCCTACTTGTAGCATTCGAGGGGAGTGCTTCTAGTATGATGCCGCTGGTGACACCCTACTAGCAGCGCCAACACTACTAGTTTGTATGCTGCTAGCAGTGTTCCCACGTGAACACCACTAGTAGTTTACATAATAGCAGCGTGTACTACATAAGGGCGCTGAAAAAAGTCAATAAAAGCTATATTGTTTGACCAAGCACAAACACTGCTGGTAGGGTTTGCTCGAAAAAAGAAATCGTTTCTTGCATCCAGTAGCACATTGGATCATAATTAACCACAAAGTGCAACATGTTCAACACAGTTAACTATCACATAGTACGTACAGTGTAGGTAAATTAAGTGCCTTAATTTTGCTGCCATGGCATCATTGTGAGCATAATGCCTCTTTTGTAGCCCTAATTGGTGCCATGGGAGCTAATTGTTTGAGCCAAAAGGTCTCATTATATATGCTGCCATGACACCTTTTAGGGCTACCAAAATCTAATGTAACATTAACTAGCAAATAGTCATAATCTAAAAAGACATGTTAGACACACTTAACTGACATGCATATTACTACTTATACCAACTAGATGATGCCCCGCACGTTGTTGCGGAATGTTTTGCAATATTCTAGTTAGGTTTTGGTTAATTATATGGAACATGAATATTTGAAATAATAATTTTTAAACTAATATATATATATATATATTAAATGTAAATACCATAAATTCATAATATAATGGAATTGTTGATGCATGCATGTTTGCATGTTGAATTGGATTTAGTATGCATAATGACATGTATAGGTGGACCTTTTTATGCATGTTGAATGATGAGGTGGCATGCTTGCATGTTGAGAGAAATGTGTCAGTGGGTGAACGAAATATGCCCTAGAGGTAATAATAAAGTTATTATTTATTTCCTCATATCATGATAAATGTTTATTATTCATGCTAGAATTGTATTACCCGGAAACATAATACATGTGTGAATACATAGACAAACATAGTGTCACTAGTATGCCTCTACTTGACTAGCTCGTGAATCAAAGATGGTTAAGTTTCCTTACCATAGACATGAGTTGTCATTTGATTAACGGGATCACATCATTAGGAGAATGATGTGATTGACTTGACCCATTCCGTTAGCTTAGCACTTGATCGTTTAGTATGTTGCTATTGCTTTCTTCATGACTTATACATGTTCCTATGACTATGAGATTATGTAACTCCCGCTTACCGGAGGAACACTTTGTGTGCTACCAAACGTCACAATGTAACTGGGTGATTATAAAGGTGCTCTACAATGTCTCCGAAGGTACTTGTTGAGTTGACGTATTTCGAGATTAGGATTTGTCACTCCGATTGTCGGAGAGGTATCTCTGGGCCCTCTCGGTAATGCACATCACTATAAGCCTTGCAAGCAATGTAGCTAATGAGTTAGTTACGGGATGATGCATTACGTAACGAGTAAAGAGACTTGCCGGTAACAAGATTGAACTAGGTATTGAGATACCGACGATCTAAACTCGGGCAAGTAACATACCGATGACAAAGGGAACACCATATGTTGTTATGCGGTTTGACCGATAAAGATCTTCGTAGAATATGTGGGAGCCAATATGAGCATCCAGGTTCCGCTATTGGTTATTGACCGGAGACGTGTCTCCATCATGTCTACATAGTTCTCGAACCCGTAGGGTCCGCACGCTTAAAGTTCGATGACAGTTAAATTATGAGTTTATGTGTTTTGATGTACCGAAGGTAGTTCGGAGTCCCGGATGTGATCACGAACATGACGAGGAGTCTCTAAATGGTCGAGACATAAAGATCGATATATTGGACGACTATATTTGGACACTAGAATGGTTCCCGGTGAGATTGGGACAATACTGGAGCACCGGGAGGTTATCGGAACCCCCCGGGAGGTATATGGGCCTTAATGGGCTTTAGTGGAAAGGAGGGGAAAGGAGCAAGGGAGGGGGCGCCCCCCAAGCCCAATCCAAATTGGGAGGGGGCCGCCCCCCCCTTTCCTTCGTCCCTCCTTCCTCTTCCTTCCCTCTCCCTCTCCAAATAGGAAAAGGAGGAGTCCTACTCAGTAGGACTCCCCCCTTTGGAGTCCTACTCCTCCTCCTCCTGGCCAGCCCCCTCCTCCACTCCTTTATATACGGGGGAGGGGGCACCCCATAGACACGACAATTGATCCCTTGGATCTCTTAGCCATGTGCGGTGCCCCCCTCCCACCATAATCCACCTCGATAATATCGTAGCGGTGCTTAGGCGAAGCCCTGCATCGGTAGAACATCATCATCGTCACCACGCCGTCGTGCTGACGGAACTCTCCCTCAAAGCTCGGCTGGATCGGAGTTCGAGGGACGTCATCGAGCTGAACATGTGCTGAACTTAGAGGTGTCGTGCATTCGGTACTTGATCGGTCGGATCGTGAAGACGTACGACTACATCAACCACGTTGTGCTAACGCTTCCGCTTTCGGTCTACGAGGGTACGTGGACACACTCTCTCCTCTCGTTGCTATGCATCACCATAATCTTGCGTGTGCGTAGGAATTTTTTTGAAATTACTATGTTCCCCAACAGTGGGGGCTAGCTATTTAGATATAGAATATGCCCTTGAAGCTCGACTCTCGATACATATATTTGTTTGTCGAATCCGACGTTGGTCGGGGAACTGACGGTGACATTAGCCCCAGGATACATCCCCATCGAGCTTTCTAAACCCAATTGTAGACTTCATCTCCTGCAACGCTCATGAGGACCAATTCCGGTCTGCTCCTAGTTGGTATTCGAGCACGCCCTACATTAGTGGCCTCCGAGATGACAACCCTCTACTGCATTCCTTAATTTACACTTCATACAATTTTGCATAGTTGGAAGCCCTCCGCTAGGTCTAGGTTCTCGGATGCGAGACCGCGCATCCTTTTCACCCCCCAGTTGAACACTGTGTGGCAAATCCTTGCTTCCTGCACAACCCACCCATTGAGGCCCCCACGTCTCCTCTTGTGGAGGAGGGAAGAATGATGGTGCCGTACGGGAGACATGATGACGATGACGAGCCATGTAGTGAATGACAGATGTCCTAAAATTCATCAAAGAGCCTTAATTGTAGTAGTAGCATGTCCGCAATGTCATATTACGTATGTATCAAACAAAAAAGCATTATTTTTCATGTGGGTTGGTTTCGGTCAAAGAGGCTTCCTTCAACAACACTCATATCTCATATGGTAGTGTATATGGTGGGCTCTCCCTCACGGGTATTTCGAATGTTGGTGATGGTTTCTGTTGTACTCCCCCTCCTACTTTACCAATATCTTAGCAAAGGAAGGAAAGGACAATAGCAACCACCTACGACAACAGTCGGGATGCTTGAAGAACTCTAATCTCTTTAGCGGTGGTGTATACATGGTGGGATCTCCCTCACGGGTATTTTTTAGTGTCGGTGATGGTCGTTCCTTCTCTTTCTTCCTTGTTACAAAGGTTGGCAGAGGAAGGAAAAGAAAGTAACGACCCCCCTACGACAACAGTCTGTATCACAAAGGTAGCCACATCCGACTGGAAAGTGAACTCATAAATCAGATAATGACGCTAACACATGTGCCCTAAACCCTAAACCACCCATTTTTAAATAAGTGTTTATTAGATAAATTAGAAGATAAAATTGAGGCTTTCTTCTCTCTTTTTCATTTTCTTCTTATTTACTCTTCTCAAAGTATTTATTTCTTCTATCTCTCTTCTACAACCTTTCTTATAAAAACTTCTGTCACTAAAACAAATACTAATTTGGTATCATATATTTGTGTTTAAGTAACAACTAACAACTAAACTACACTATGAAGTAATCTATATAACTAGGTAAACTATAAACTAATCCATCTAACTCAAAATAATGAATCGATCAACTAATTCATCTATAGAGCACCCATGCCCGAAGAAAGAATAGTCCGACTCTCATGTCGCCTACGTCTGGGCGACCCGGGAGACCCTCTCGCCACCACCACCCAGGCCCCGACTCCTTGCCCTCCTCGCTGCCATCGCCGCCAACCCTTGCTGTGGCAGCGGCGGGCCTGCACCTAAGGTAGCAGGGTTGTTCTTCCCTACGTTGTTGGTGATATACTGGTGGATAGCTTGGGCCTTAGATTCAACCGAACCTTGAATCCGGTCAGCGGCGTGCGATGGCTGCTCTGTTGTTGCTGGCCATAGCCTCGCATGTAGAGGGGCACATATCTTTTTTTTTTGAACAAGCAAAGGCACCAAAAGGTGCCACATATTTCATACAGCTCAAAGAGATTGAACAAAGTGTATTACATAGACTTGCGAAAGATGGAAAGAAAAGAAGCAGAAACTAGGAGTAGGAGCTGAAGAAAGGATCCTAGTAGGGCAAAGTGGCCAGAAGCACTATGCCGTGAGCAACATGATCAGAACTAGAGGAGAAAACATCTGAGAAAAAGAAAACAAAGTAGACTCTGATCTCCTCCGAACAAGCAGCCCACAGAATGAATCGTTGGGCAAGAAAACTGCCAACAACATTATGTGCCCGAGACGCTTGACCTGCCTTAGAAGCAATGCACTGTGTGCAGTTGAATATCTGCAAGTTGAAAGTTTGAAAGAAGGGCCACCACTGGACATGGAGAATTTGAGTGAGCATGAGCAAAACAAGCAACTTGCGTCTCTCGGACAGATTGGAAAACCTGCTGAGCCAGATTATGAGCGACACCATTGATTTCCCTAGAAACATGAAACACTTGAGCAGCTAAATTAGACGTAACTTTGAGAAAAGTAGCCAACTGTTTTCTAATGTTCCAATGAGCAGGAGAATCTGAAATATTTCTTGAGGCAGCAGCAGAAGCAAGAGAAAGACAGTCCGTCAGAAATGTGGGATTAGTAATATTAAGCTGAGCGGCAAGGTGAGCTGCACAAGAAAGGGCAACTACCTCAGCTTGAAGGGGAGTTGACGTTGAAGAGGCCGAAGCTTGAACCTGAATACTAATCTCACCTTGATCCGAAGGCATGGAAATACAAACACCTATACCTGTGCCCACATGTCCTCGAGCGAGTCCTGGGATTTTGGACGATCTAAATGTTGCATCAGAGAAAATTTTAGTCCCAAAAATTAACAAATCCGATTTAAGCGTTTTGCCCTGCTTAGGTAAAATATCAGTAGAATGATGATTAGTAGACAGAGGCTGCTCAGAAGAAGGATTGTGAAGATTATGCAAATGCCCAAAGTCCAAAGTTGTAGCAGCAATATTAACCTGATGAGGAAGATGATTTTTCCTATCAAAAATAAAATCATTTCGAGCTTTCCACAGGCACCATAAAAAATTAAGAACATTCTGAATAGAGGCATGAGGGTGACTCATATTAATAAGAAAGATGAGAATGGAATGCATAGAAGAGTGCCCTTGAGTAAGAACATCGGCTCGAATAAACCAAGGCGAAGAAAACCATGCTGCTCTCGCGAAGCCGCAGAGAAAAAAGAGGTGAAATTCATCCTCCTGCTGTCCGCATCTACAACAAGATGAAGAGATGTGAATAGAGAAGCGGCCAGCTCTCATGCCCGTAGGCAAAGCCCTCCGAAGAAGTCTTCAAGCAAAAGTTTGAACACGAGGGAGCAAACTTTTTTGCTTCCAAATGAGCTTGAGAAAGTCTTTGTCACGACCCAAGCACAAGATGGGATGAACAGACTAATCAACGCCAATATTCAGATATAAATTGAGGATACAAGGAGAATATGGGGTGAGAAATCAGCAAGGAAAGGGGAGTTACAGAGAGCAGGAGGTGAGGTCGAGAGCAAGGGGTGAGAAGCTTCAGACGTTTCACAAATCCATCCCTCCCTTCCTCTGTCTAGCTTCTCCTTTATAATCCATTCGCCTATTCACGGAACTGGGCCAAGCCCAAGTCTCACGGCCCATTCCATCGAGAAGGCCTTGGATAAGAAGAGGGCCATGACCCTTGGGACATGACATTCTCGCCCTCTTAAAATGCGGCTTGACCTCAAGCCGGTGACGCAGTACCAATGAATAGCCAAATTCACCTGGGTCCAATGGTCGATCGATCAGTCTATCTCTCTTGTCCGACAGCCATCCAACATCATAATCACTCTTTGCACTTCTATGTAGATACTTGATCCTCATTTAGTAATTGCCCGGCCATGAAGATTCAAGATTCCAGGATCCCACTGTGTTGTAGCAGAAAGCTCCAGTCCATGACCAAGAAAATCTTTCACAACAGGAACAAATAAGCAAGACACCCATGTGGTCGAAAACAGCTTAATAGTGCCGAGGCAATGAACATCAAAGATTCCTGGGTCCCATAATCTGCTAGCTGAACTTGTTATTTTAGGAAGCACCCTCTGTTCCACATTTTTAATTGCAAAGGTTGAACCTGAATCTCCTATCATAGAGCTCCATCGAGTGTAAATAAGAACTGTGCAATTTTGCAATTTACCTGCAACAGCAGCATGTGGTGACATGGAGTTGTTGTGAATACCAAATTGCTTTGTACAAGTTTTAGATGCACCCCTTATACCCGGATTCCACAACCTTAGCCCACACAGGAATTGGCAGAAGTATTTCAGTTGTGGTTCCTCTTGAACTGGCAATGCTGTGGACATAGTTCCGGAGATAATAAAATTTGGTCCATGACCAAGAGAGCATCTCACCACAGGAATGAATAAGCACAACATCCACTCAATCACAGTACCAAGGTAATGAACATGCCAGATATCCTTGAGCACTAACTGCCACATACTTGCACTTGCTTGCAGACCAGTAGAACAAGCAGCAACAGCAAAATAGTCCAAATAAGTAGGAACACCTTCTTGCACTGGAGCAGCACAAGGATTGTACAAAGTCTCAAAAATGTTGGTGACCACACTGCCCTTGATACCATTAAAGAATGCCTATGCAATTATCCAATGGAATTGTTCAAAATGATATAGGGGAGCAGTCAAGAGTTGCTCGGAGTTGCACTGTAAGCCAGCAAGGATGTCAGACGAGCTGAGGACTAGAAACACCGGAACCCATATATGCAATGGCAAGTGAAAGTGAATAATGGGCTGAGGAACTCCGGCAAACAATTCTCTTCCTTCTGTATGCAGTGATGGTACTCTTCTTTTGTTAACAGCTTCACCAGGTTGAGTAACATCCAGGAGGGCCTCAGCTTGAAATGTCATCGGTGCCTCCCTGATTATTTGTTGCACAGACCCCGATTTCGTTTCCCAGTAATTAGGTCGTTGTAGTTGTACCCATGGGACAGCTGACAACCCGGGTTTGCCAATCAAACCATCCACACTCAGGCTGCTCGTCATATCATCGGTGCCTCCCATCATAATTTTCATAGTCACCAATAATACCCACCATGTACTACTAATTATGGTGTAGCAAGAATATTCAGTTGCACTAGCAAACTCATGAGAGATACCTTTAACTCCTCTTAAGGTGAGCCGAGAAGAATTGAGCATAGTTTCACATCCGTCGCTACAATCAGGAGGTCCAGCCAGAGGTAGAGGACAATAAACATGAACTGGTTGCACCAGACAAAAATGCCATTCAACATTCATCAGCTCAGTGTACTTGTCGAATAGGAAGTCTGTGGGCAAAAGTGCAGCTTCCCAATTAAGCACCGAAGTCAAAACCTCGCTGGTAGCATGGAACTCGTTGTGAGCTTCTTAAATTGTACAGGCCAGCTGCACATATTGGTTATGTGGGCACCATTTCTTAAGCATCTGGAACACATCATCCATCTGCAAGTGACCTTGTCGCCATCAGCTAACTAAAGGAAGTGAAAAATGTTGTGCACCCATGGACAAAATGTCAACTACGTGAGCCATATACCAATTAGTCTTGCATGCCTCACGTGCTGCTAGTACCATATTTATGGAACCTGATTTTATGTCTGAACCTGAAGCTATCAGAAACTCGCACAAGAGGTCTAGTAACTGTGACTTTCCTGCAGCTGACTCCAGCAACATTCGGACACACCCCAGATTCACCTTGACATGGACTGGTGGCAAGGTCGAACAACGAACCACATACCTGCTCGACATAGTTGCGGCGCTTGATGGCGACTCGGCAATATTGCCCTGAGCTGTATTGATATGCTTGCTGAAGAACGAAGGCCATGGTACTGGCCGGATCACCTGTCCTTGTGCATTCAGACCCATTGTCAGATTTTCTCTGGGCACTGGTGTCAACACGTAGGCAACCTCGACATAGCTTTTTAACCAACAACTCGTGGGAGTTGTTGTGACGAGTTCGAGGTCAGGAACCGGGCGCTGCGGTGGAGGTGTAGCCAGTGTAGTCCAGAGTACCATGGACACTGACATTGGGCCATCGTCATCATTACCATGGGCCAGACCACCGGTCGAGCAGATGGCGGGCGTTGGTGCAGCGATGTGGATGGTGTTGATGTCGAGGGCCTCGTCGCACACAGCAGGGGAGGAAAGCTCGGGAAATATGTTGACAGTGGCATCAGAACTCGGGCACTCTGTCGAGCGCATGGTCGTTGTTGGAGTAGCAAGCCTGCTGCCGCCGATGCCATGGTCTTGTACTTCATGGGCGTGGCCATCACCACGCTTCTCGGAGCCCATCGCTTCATCCTTCATGATCTCTTCCTCCCTTATCCGAGCAAGGCACGATGCTCTGGTGATGCTAGACGGCATTTGCGACTGCACGGCTGCTTGAATATCCGTGTGCAAGCCCTGGACGTACTGGTGTACGAAGCACTTGATGCTTATGGTGGAGTTGAGATCCAGCACACGATGTACTCGTTCCCAGAATGCCGCCGTGTACTCGGCCACGGTTGTGGTCTGCTTGAGCTCCAGCAGCAAGCACAAGTGCAGGTTATACTCCAGCGACACGTCCTGGATGTCAAGGAGACAGGCGTGCCCGTAGACATACCGACCATGCAAGGCGAGAGCCCGCGCCGCCCCGACTTTTGATCGAAGCTGAACCACTGCCTCCACATGGTGGATTCTCTGGAACACGACGACCTTCAACACACCATACACGGCAAACACCTGCAGTAGTGTCTCCTCAGTGACCGGGTAGTACACATGGTGCACGGTGACGCGGAGAACACCGCCGGTGAACACCTCTGGTTGGCTGGACATTTCGTCGAACATATGGTAGGCAGGAAGTAGGTGGTGACTTTTTTGTTGGCTCTGAATACCAAATTGTCACGACCCAAGCACAAGATGGGATGAACAGACTAATCAGCACCAATATTCAGATATAAATTGAGGATACAAGGAGAATATGGGGTGAGAAATTAGCAAGGAAAGGGGAGTTACAGAGAGCAGGAGGTGAGGGCGAGAGCAAGGGGTGAGAAGCTTCAGACGTTTCACAAATCCATCCCTCCCTTCCTCTGTCTAGCTTCTCCTTTATAATCCATTCGCCTATTCACGGAACTGGGCCAAGCCCAAGTCTCACGGCCCATTCCATCGAGAAGGCCTTGGATAAGAAGAGGGCCATGACCCTTGGGACATGACAGTCTTTCAAATCCAAAGGAATATCCATAGGGGCATTTCTAGGATTATTATGAAGCTCCTGGAGGCAAAGCTTGTAAGCAGATTTAGAAGAGCAAATACCATTTGGGGTGAGATCCCAACACAGCAAATCCGGACCATCATCATCAATAATTTCAGTGTTAACAATTTACGACGCAAGAGGCTGCTGGAAAAGAGAAAATATGAGATCATGATTCCAACTTTTTTGACCAGGCATCCAAAGCTCCCTAACAAGAGAGGGGTAAATAAAACCAGCTTGTTGGGGAATAAGAGAATCATAAATAGTATGCCACAAATTACACCAAGGCATGCTCCATAAAGAAAGATTACCACTCGTGAGTTGATAAAAAGCATGACATGTCAGCTTAGGCAACATTTTCAAAATAGAGGCCCAAAAAGCAGATTTAGGAGGGGTTTTAGTGGCTCTCCAAATTGAAGTGTCAGGGAAGTATTTAGCCTTAAGCACAAGGTATAGATGAGAAGAAGGGGCTTTAGCTAACCTCCAAGCAGCTGAGAGAATGAGGCTTTCATTAACAGCTTTATGATTCCTAATACCCAAGGAGGGGCACAGATCTGGTTCACCATGGTGTGGGCACACCGCGTCTAGATCCGATCATGACTCACAGCCGCCGCCAGCAGGGATGCCATGGCTCCGTCCTTGTGCGGAGCTGGCTCCTGCTGAGGAGATCGGAGATGAGGCCCCGCACCTATTGCTGCCAGACTTAAGCAGGGGCTGGCGATGCCTCTTGTCACATCGGTGGTCAGGACACCGGCATTGCCCGCTGGAAGCAGTGTCAGGTTCCACTTGCCCCAGGCGGCCTTGGACAGATGCATGGCTCCCAGATCTCCAGGCTGCGGCTGTGGCCTCATTGCAGTGCGGTGACCTTGACCATTGAAAGATCTTCATGAGGATTACTCCAGATCCGATGGTTCTCTATGGAGGTGAGATGCAACCTATGGACCATGACTTGATGCAAAGGTATGGTTGTGCAACGGTTGTCACATCGCATTAGCTGTTGGGATCGTGGAAAAGCGGTGGCGACATCACATGAGTAACATCATGGTGGTGCTCAACTACTCGAGCACCCGGTCTCGAGCTCCGGGGCGAAAGCCTATGTCTGACCAGAGGTGGTTATGCTTGGCAATGGAGATTACCTTGTTGAAGGCATTATTTGGATATGCTCGGATTGCTTCTTCAGGGCGAAAACCTAAATTCCGGCCTTGGTGGTTGGATCCGGTGATGACGGCGCTTGAGTGTCACTCCCTTTCTGAAGGCGTTGCTGTTGAAGAATCTCGTCGTTCGTGTGGTGTCATTAGATGATTGGTGTGGATATGGTTTTTTCTGTAGTTTGCGATCCTGGATCTGAATGCTTCTGTCTTTTTTCCTCGCCTACGCGCATAGCTCTGGTCGTATATGACTTTGCTATTTGTTGGCGTGTTTTTTGCGTGTGTTGGTGTTGGCTGTGTGCATCCTAACTATGCAGAGGCCGGGTGTGTACTCATTGTGTTTGTATCCACTTGATGCTTCATTCTGAGTCAACAAAATCCACCCTTTGTCGAAAAATTGATCTATATAACTAGGTACACTACCTAATCGACCAACCAATGCCCTTCCACACACTGCCTATTGGGACCACGATCCTAAGTCACACCGATCTAGCATGTAACACATCATATCACTTTGCGGCCTCACGCTCGGTATTCCCACGGCTGCAGCCTTACCTTGGCCGGGACCGTTTGTGTGTTTTGGCTCACGTATATGATTGTGTCGCTAGCATCCATATGATAGAGAATCCGGACCGACATGACTAGTGGTAAACCCAAGGTCACACAAACTTACAGGGACAGGCATACATGACCCAGCAATGCATGTGTCGTTCATCAGCGTGTGCAACTGAGTCGTAGTAAGCTACAAGGACTCCAGTAAAACACCGTGTGACATTTCCCTGAAGGGACAGACACATGAGCAAAGAAGGACACATGCCGATCATCCCGTGTGTTCTGGAGCAGTAGCAAGCTACCATGGCTCGGTGAAAGCACTAGGGGAGTTTTCCCCATAAGAGAGGCTACCAAGAATAAAGAACTAGGCGTTGAATCCCACACATACCAAGCATTTCAATAATATACACACAACATGCTCGATATGTGTAAATACAAAATTGGCATCACAACAAAACTCTACGACTCAAAGTATTTATTCAATAGACTCCGAGGAGCTAGATATTACAAACATGGGTCTTATGACCCAGCATTCAAGTCATACAAGCAACAAGCACAGGTGGAAGCATATACATGTCTGAGTACAGACGTCTGAAAAGAAAGAAGGCTAATAAGCATGTCTACCTACAGGACCCTCCATAGGAACCAGACCTCTGTCTGGGATTCCCAAGCTAATTGTCGAAGCCCACGTGGAACTACTAGTGAGATTGAAGTCTCTCTGCAAAACATAAATTAAGCAAATGTGAGTACAAATGTACTCAGCAAGATTTACATCATAACTAGCTACATATGCACCAGTATCAACAAGGGGTGGTGGAGTTTAACTGCAGCAAACCAGCTTTGACTCAGTGGCTACCCTGTACTACGACTACCAGTTTTTTCATTGAGGTGAGAAAGCGCACACGAGTCCACATATTCACCAGATCAATACACCACTATGGATCTGCTCCCGTCTCCTTACGAGAAGACCATGCATAGCACTCACACTTATGTACCAGCGTCCAAAATGGTAGGCACGCCGCCAGAGTGCGTACATCTAGCGACATTCCCCTGATCGGTGCTAGAAGTTTCGGGTTGGAATGCCTGGATGGTGCACCTCACTAGTTGCGATCCATTTTAGCAAACGCTGCTAGTATTAAAATATCAATGACGTTTCCTCTTTGACTGGACGCTGATACTAGTTTGAGAAAATAGCTGTCACTTTCTCTTATGATGGCATGCTGCTAATAGCAAGATCCTATAAGGGGTTTCTGCACCAGTGATCGCCATTCCAGGGACCAAATCAATAGTGAATTCCAATTCTTTATCTAGTGGCATTCCCAAGATTTCTTTTGGAAACATGTATGGGAATTCACAAACAATTGGTGCCCAGATCATATCTGTGACCGTGGGTGTGCAGGCCATGCCCTTGGTCAGTACCGTTTTAGTTTGCTGAAACTCTAACAACATGGAGGGTGACCCAGGGTGGGGATTATGTTCAACTATTGCATGTGTGCTTCTCAGAAAACACACAAAACACTGGTTTCTTCTTTCCTTAACCATATGTAGTCGGTCCTTTGTTGTGGAGGAGGTGGGGCCTTGGGGGGGGGGGTGCTCTCGTGACTGCCTTTCCCGACGGGCGGATCGACACGTTGGGGTAGCATTGCCATCACAGTTGTTGTTGTGGTTCCCCATCCTGTATCCGTTCCCAATATAAAGAGCCAAAATATGAGCACTATCCATAGGGGAAAATAGGGCAACACCATAGAACCAACTAAGCTGCAAATGAAACAACATAACTAAACAAAGGGAAACAACATCACATAAAAGGTGTCAATTCACACACACAGAAAACATCACAATTTATTGTTGCCCATGGAAATTCACAACATGCAGGGTTACTATAACTTATGCAATGCAAACCTTTGCATGCACTTAGATACTACACTTAGATACTACGACCTAGTTATGCTGAGACGAGGTGCCGGAAGGTGGAGGTGGAGGGGTTGGTGTAGTCAATGTTGTTGTGTGTGCTCTTCTGGCCCGAGTTGCATCTCTGGCTAGCTCGGTGACGAGGACATACTCGGTGATCATGTAGAGGGACATGGGTGCAACAGTTGCATCACTATCCAGGTGAGCGGGAGGGAACCGTATTCGCCTCTGTGTTGGTGATAGAGTAGGATAGTAGTGGAAAGCATGGTGCTCTTGCATCTCTGCTTCTTGGTGCCAAAGGCCTATGATCGCTAATAGAGTTGTGACCTAGATGGCTAGATCCTGGGTAGATGCATATATACCACTGGACATATATAGGTGAATCTGTAGATGGGTAGGTTGGCTGCCAGGAAGACATTGGCATGATATTCCGCAAGTGGTGTCCGGAAAACTTGATACCTTGGCACCTCTCCACTATGATAGAGACGGTTCCAGACACCAAAGAGCAGGTATGCGAAGCTAAGGGGTGCAGGATCCGGGTTGTGGTGGATCAGAATGGATTCCATCTACACTTAAATGACCAAACTGTTAGCTCAAAACAAATAATCATCCATGCTATGCAACAAGAAAAGGGGCAAACAAGCTAGACTATAGACCGCCGCTAGACTCTAACTCCCGTGCTAACTAGCGTGTCCTATCATCATCTCAGCTTTGGTACCAAGTGTTAGTGGCACCCCGGCAACCAGTCACCATGTGTTCTAGACCAGAGATCCATGTCTTCTCGAAACTGAGTACAACTTGGCATAGAATGGAACCATGATATATTACAAATCCTCAGGGTACAAGGTTCAGATATTAAAATACTCTTGCGAAGCAAGCTCCGCTAGATAATTTTCAATAAAGCTATGTGTTAACAACAAGCTTTGATTAAGGACAGTCGCCTGAAAGGACATATCACATCTAGCTTTCCTCCTCCATGAGCAACTCCTCTCAGAACGAGGGTCTTCTCGCCTCCCGCCGATGCTGCTACTGATCCGCCTTGTCTCCGGTGGCCTTAGGGCCATGAAGGCGTGGTGGATCTCGGTCCTTGCCAGTGGGAGGGCTCCTACTCCATTTTAGGTCTTTTTAGGGTTAATTAGGGTTTGTGTCTTGCTCAGTAAGACGAGACAAGGACGACTCCCTGTAGTTGGAACAATGTCCTCCTCACCTAGTCCCCCTTCTGACGGTGCATACAACATCGTCGGAAGGCGTGTGGAGGTATGTCTTCGGCGGATCTCGTGGAATTCTGCCGGTCTTGGTTGGATCTTCCTGGATCTAGTCTTGGTGCGTCTATGTTCATGTGTCGATAGGTTGGAATATTCTGATCTACGCTTCTTTTCATCGATGGCGGTTGCTATTCTGGTGCGTTGATCAGGTGAGACCTTAGCACGACGACTTCTCGACTGTCTACTACAATAAGTTTTCCTCGGCTCCAGTGAAGAAGGGGCGATGACGGCGGTGCGCCTTCAGCTCGCTCCAGTGGTTGTAGTCTTTGCTAGGTGGTCGATTGAGCTAGATGTAATTTTTATTATTTCTGGTGTTCTTTGTATTGTCATGACCATTGATGAATAGATTGAAAGTTATCTCGAAAAGAAAAAAAACGAGCTTTGGAGCAGACATGAATAGTTTTTTTTTCCCGCAAAAAAAAGAATAATTTTTTTTTACATGCCAGATCGGTCACAGAGTGACTACAATGGTGCTCGATTTAGTTTTTTTAGGGGTTGGTGCTCGATTTGATGTGTTTCGAGTAAGTTTTTTTTTTTAGAGAATCGAGTAAGGTTTTCTAGGGCATCTGTAGCTCATCTGGTTTGGCATGTCAGCCCAAACCAGGCCCATGAGACATGCTCATGTTAGCAGCCCATCCATGCGAACCACAAGACAGCAAGGCCCGCCCGCTCCCGCGAAAACGGCCTAAAACCCTAGCAAACCCGCGTTCGCGGCAGTCCGTTCTCCGCTCGCCGCCGCGCCGCAATATCGTCGGGAACATGAGCGGCGCGACGGGCACCGCCGACTTCTTCTACCGGGAGGCGCTGCGCCTCGGCTACGTCGCCCGCTCTGCCTTCAAGGTCAGCACCGCCTCGCTCCTCCGGCCCCGCTCTCCCTCCCCGCCCTCCGCCTTGGACCAATCTCTCACGCGTCGCGCTTCTATTCCCCGCCGCTGCAGCTGATCCAGATACAGAAGCAGCACAAGCTCATCGCCCCGGGCGCCGCCGTGCTCGACCTCGGGTGCGCCCCCGGCGCGTGGCTCCAGGTGGCCTGCCAGAACCTTGGCCCGCTCGAGAAGGGCGGCCTGGTCGTCGGCGTCGATGTCAAGGTCCGCCAATCTGCTGATGCTGTGATTGATGGGCGGGGTGTCGGGTCTGATTTTGGTGCTCGGTTGTTGCAGAGCAGAAGGTGAAGGTCCCCTCAGCGCACTGCGACTGGCGGGTCAGGACGGTCTGCACCGATGTGATGGCTTTGATGAAGCAGCAAGCCAGGGCGATGTCGCCGCAGGTTCGATAATAGCCTGTTTTTTTTTTAATCTACTCGATGAAATGGAATTTGGCTGGATGTGTATTTTGCGTAGATTAATGGAATTACGTACTGATCAAATTTGTGTTATTCTGAGTTCGAAATGTGGCTTGATTGGTCCAAATTCATGACATCTTTGCACTATAAATCCATATGTTGGGACTATTTTCACAGCAGAAATATAGTCCCGAAGAGTTCTCCCAAAAGGGTGTCGGGGTTTATTGGCTGACAGCCTGACAGTGCTTGTTAGAAAAGAACTGTTAGGTAAACCAAATTTAATGCCATGAGTTGTTAAAATATAACCAAATAATTGTAGTTTATCCATCAGCCATCATATATGGTACATAACAGATGGCAAAGCACATAGCTACAAGGTCGAACAATATTTATCAGAGAATGAAGCATCAGTTGGAGATATGAGAATGTAGCTGCATATGATGCTGCCTATTATGAAGGACCAACATGTATTAATTAAACGGCAGTTTCTAGCCTTCTGTCAAAATCACAATATTTAGTTGATTACTAGAACTTTTGAGACTGGCCTGTTTTGTTTGTCATCACATATTTGGCCCAACTATCTGTCGTGTCCACCCCTTAAAACTATGAAGCTTCAGTAATCTCAACATTTAAACCGTCAGTGCCTGATTTCATGGTGGATGATTAGAAATACCAGATCAAGGACTGTCAGCTATATTTGTGCTGTTGATCTTGATAGTGGTTGCTCTGTTCATTTGTTGATTAATTGATGTTACTCTGTTGTACAGGAACGGGGATTTTCTGTGATATTATCCGACATGTGTCCGGTAGTTTCAGGGATCACAACCAGAGACGAAGCTATATCTTGTGAGCTGGGCATGCGTGCGCTCTCGTTGGCAGTTGGTAAGATAAAGGTCAAAGAATCGGCCGACTATCGTGAGACTATGGAGAGGTTTCAGAGCTCCACAGGCCCAGATCCTGATGAGGACGGTGTTCTTAGACGTGGAGGCAGCCTAGTAATCAAGTTTCTTGAGAGCGAGGATATACCAGGTAGATCTTACAAGTAGATTTTGCTTTATTTTTTCTGCAGTTGATATCATAGCAACATGAATGATTGTCTGTTGCCCTGCTGCAGGGTTTAACAAATTTTGCAAAGAGAAGTTTAAGAAAGTATCTCTCCTGAGGCCTAAGGCGACGAGGTCTAGTTCGAGGGAGATCTACATGATCTGCGAAGGGTTGCGGTAGAAGATTGGCCATCACTCACCTCCCATGAGATCTTGCAAGCTTGTGCTGAGCAGAGTGGCTGGACCAAGAACTCTACAAATTTGCCGGTGAGCTGTAGGCGTGTAGGCCTGAGATGATGCTAACTTCATCGGCAATTCATGATTACTGAGTTGAGGAAACTCCGATGGTATCTCTCCTGGAGGTGATTTGGTTTGGTGCCTTTGTTAAAGAACAGCCGTATTGGCTTTGCGTTCGTGCTTTTAGAAGAAAAAAGGTTGTACCTGTCTTGATAACCGTGTTGATTCGTCTCTAACCTGTGTGCTGTATCATCTGTCTTCCAAGGCATCGTGTTTTAATATCATTTCTTAGCGAATTTGCTACAGTACATATTTAGATAAAACATTCTGGTGAGAAACAGAGAAACAGAACGATTGCTCTGAAATTTCTGTTGAGCGCGTGTGGAAATCGTGCTTAGAATGACGGTGCCCCCTTCTGGTTGCTTGGAGGCTATTTTTTTAAAACAGTACAAAGAAGTCGATCACATACACGAGCATACACTCACCCCTATGAATATATGCATGAGCATCCTACCCCTATGGGTGCTTCCAAGAGATCGAGCCGGCATAGCATTTTGAGATAATAAAATAGAATTAAACTGGATAATCCAGCGATTTTCCCTAATTTTGAAATTGTTTTCACTTGCAATGACAATTTACCGGGAGACAACACGTGTAATTAGGGATCCTATTGGGTAAACATCCGCGTGTCCCGTTTTTTCTGCCGCATTTACCGGGACGTTTCACAAACTGGGGCGACCGCCCTCTCCCCACCGTGTTCTGCCTTTTCTTCCTCTAGAAAGACGCCTGAAACTGAAAGCCAGCGGTCAGTCGGTCCAAGAACCAACCCTAGAGCCGGTGGTGGGCAAATTTCCAGCCCTGTCGTGTTCCCCTTCTGTTAGTTCTTTTTATTGACCAGCGAACAAATTGATTAACAAACTGACGTTCTGTTAGTTCTTTCTTATTTCTATCAATCAACTAGCCTTTAACTGTCAAAAAAAAGTTATACTGATTAACTTTTGGTAGCATATCTGTAACCATTCATTTCATAATCCAGCGTACCATCATCAGGTTGCCTCTGATGGAGGGCCCCCTCTGACACACGTTCGATTTCAAGTTCACTGTTTGAATTGGGAGAATATGGGAAACTGGAGCGCTGATCTACTATGCTGTATGGTCTGAACTTCATCATGCTACTAGACATCACGTTGTTGGTTATATCATTATTCTAAATTTCTAAATGAACTTCGCTTTCTTCTACAGATAACACAAAACTTTCGCATTGATGAGAATGATTCTTAACATGGACTGCTAGGGATCAGGACAAATTTTGATACCGAGCCACATTACAAGCATTCAAACCACTTTTTTTTTTGAAAGGAACACAAAAGCATTCCATTAACAAGGCAAGCTGGACTCACCAGCGACAAGGTATTTTACATCCCTAGGAATTGGATCGAGCCATATCTGATAGCTCCTCCGCTCCATAGTTACACCATGAGCAGCTAAACAGTGTGCAGGAATATTACATGCCCTTGGACAAGTTTCTACTTTACAGGATTGGAAGGATGATTGCACCACTGCTCTAATTTCTTTAAACACTACGCCTAGACTCGAGTAGTCATACAGGTCACTTGTTATTGCTTGTTTCAATACAGCTGCATTTGTCTCCAGGATGACTCTTTGGCACCCCATTCTTGACGCCTCATTCACAGCATATACCATGGCAAGAGCTTCAGCTTGTAGTGGTTCTCCAGCATTTTCCAAGTTCCCTGCTCCTGCAACTAGTGTAATTCCCTGATCATTTTTTATGGTAAAACCCCACCCACCCAAACTAGTTGCCTGTCTAAAGGCTCCATCCGTATTGATTTTAAGAAAGTCAACAGGGGGAGGGTGCCAAACCTGGTTTATGCCCTGCAAATTTTCTCATGTCGCTTGATGTATTTTTTGTACTCCAACAAATGCAGTTGTAGTGAGTATATGACTTCATCTGCAGTCCTGATCCTTTCTCCTTGATTAGCTTTGTTCCTCTCAGACCACCATAACCACAACAGGATGCAGATCTTTAGACATTTTTCCTCTTCCATTTCCAGGATGTCCTCCATTGTCGAGATGGCATTCGGACAATTTATAAGTTGCATCCGACATTCTTCTAGTAAAGCAGTTCTCCAAACAGCCTTGGCAAATTTACACTTTAGGAAACAATGGCCTCCGTCTTCATCTAGTCGGTGGCATATTGGACATCGTGTATCCACTTCCATTCCTCTTTTTTGTAGTTTCATTCTTAGTGGAAGGCTGTTGTTGGCTAATCGCCATAGGAAGTGTAGGATTTTGTTGGGCAGGGGTAACCTCCATAGTTTCTTCCAAAAAAGTGGCCCGACACTGAACATTCTGATTTGATGACGAAGCTACATCATGTGCAGAGTTCCTGGCTTGTTTGTTCAGTACTACTTGATATGCAGATTTAACTTAGAATTTACCCTTTTTGTCAAACCACTTTTTATGGTTGGTGTTTCCTCTGTCATTGATTTAACAGAGCATTCAAACCACTTTTTTATTTAGATGGTTGGTGTTTCCTCTGTCGTTGAGACTTAATATGCATGGGATTCATTTTGTGCTTGCGGCACCATACAAGGCATGTACAAAATGGGTTTCTATACATTATTCTATTTTACTAAAAAAAATTGCATGGAATTTTGTAAATAGGTTTCTACACATTTCCGCAGCCATGCGCGGGGGTATTATCTAGTTTTACATATTTCTTGGGTGAGGTAACCAAACTAATGCGATCACCATTGCGGCAACATAAGACTTTTTCAATGATTATTTTTTGTGTATCATTGGGTTCGCAACTTATGTTTTACAAGTTGTGCTAGACACATGTTTTTTTGTTGTTAGTTCTTATGTCGCAACTAAACACTTATGCCATCGTGAAGGTAAGATTATGCTTTTTAGTTCATTTTGCATTTTGGATGGCAACTTGTGTTTTAAACTAGTTTGCTCATCCATTTGTTTTTGTTACCATTCCGAGTTGGTAACTCAACTTTTCTCATACAAAGTGGCAACCCAATAATTTGATATTATTAATTATTGTGTGCAAATTAGGGTTGGAACTCCCTCAAGAAATGGATGGCAACTTTAGGTTCTTGTTTGATGGATTCTATGTGTTAACAACATGGTTAATATTTTTGAAATACATGTGCAGTAGTGTTTAATAAGAGGAACATTTTTTGTAGACTGGGACATCAGAGAAGTGTGAAGGTTGGAAAATTTTAAAATATAAATCGTGGCAAAATATTTCACACCCACACCATCATCTAGGATATACAAATGTCATTGGCTTTAACTTGTTTTGGAAATTTTCTTAAGCACTTAGTGGCAAAAATGTTATATCCGTGGTGGTAAACTTATTTTCCTCTTTCTTATATTCAAGTATTGTGTGTGTCTCAATCATTGAATACACAATCCAATCTCTAGCATGAGAGCGAAGCATGGCAATTTCAAAACTACTAATGAACTAGTGATCATACAAGTCTAACTACCTTTCACCTTTTTTGTCGACTTGTTCAAGTATTTTGTGGCAACTTTAGGGCCTTAGTGGTTTCAAATGTATATGTATATTTCTAAATGCACTTCCATGACAACTTTTATAGCAATCAATTAGTTCCTTTAAAAAGTCGTTTTTGGCATTTCCATGCACATTATTTGGTTACGACATCTCGGTGGTAAATGTGCGTAATTGTAGTGACAATTTTTACGTAGAAATAGAATGATCAAATACTAGCTCATGATTTTTGCATGATTGACAGCGACAATTCTTTGGGTACAAATATCGTAATTAAGCATTACATAGTAATTTTTTGCATGATTTGTAGTGGCAACTTAATAACAAAATAGAGTGACCAAGCACTAGATTTTTAGGTAAAATTGCTTGATTGTTAGTGCAATATAGGCACAAATAGCATGATCATTTATTGCATACCAAATATAACTATCATACAAAACAATGGCAACATCCCCACATTCGTGTGTTAGCTTCACATGTGGAACTCGTGGACATATGATAATTTAACTTTTCTAGGATCATCAACTTCTATGTGGTAGCTTTTACATATGAAATCCCTCGAGACATGGAATTCATTGGTAGATGGTAGTTTTATTGTGTAGATTGGCAAGTTATACTGATTAGCTATACACATCGACCTCCTTTGATATTTTGCATTTATTTTATCAAGATCCATGGCAACTTCTTTGTATTAGCCATATACATCGAATTTGTTGATACATGCACGGTAGCTTTCTTTATATATAGATTTGAAATATTTGTGCATTGGATATACACATGGCGGTTTATTTTCACTTTTAGCAGCATGACTATTCATGTGTGGTCCCTTGATATAAATTCTATGGCAATGGATATAAATCTTTTCGTAAATATTTATCATGCATACAAGGATTGTACGAACCGGTAAAGCAAGATGTTACATCTTTTTGGTTATAAATTAAAGTTTTGATTTAGTAACGTTTTAAAAAAGGTAGTGGCCCACTCCTGGCCTTTCCTTATAAGAGGGATAGTGGAGGCACATTGAATCAGTTGGACTAGACACAACATATTTTTTATGGCCTGTCAGATTTAAATTTACCTCTTTGTACACTGAAAGTTGGGTATCATGACTTCCATGCATAGATCAAAGCTGATGTGAACATGGAGCACGAGCAAGAAATTTAGAATGGTGATCCCAATAGACTATATGTAATCATTTGGAGATTTTTTACCACAAAAGCGAATTAGTTCTTTGCCTTTATTTCAAGATCCTATCATAGAACATGTTGCTCAAAATAGTGTTCACACATTTATAGAAATTTTCATATCATTTAAATGTGGGTACCATTCAGGAAAAATGTTCACATGTCTGAAAATTTGTTCATTAATCTTTCAAAAATGGCCAAGAAATGTAAATATTTGCTCATAATATTTTAAAAATGTTCAAGATATATAAGAAGTGTTCTCAAACAATTAAAAATTGTCTTGAACAAATAAACAATTTGTCATGCAATTTCTAAAAAGTTCTTAACATATAAAAATATTGTGCCCTTGAAAAAAAATCTTCATAACACTTTTGAGATGGTAGTGTCAATTTCGTCTGCAGTAGTGGCAGTGTCTAGGACGATGATCTATTGGTATTTTTTGCAACCTAAACTTGGAATCTATCTTCGAGATCATGGCAATATTATGGTGTGATGAACCAATTTCCATCTGATTTAGGAAACCAATATATGTAAGTAAAACTTTGTCTAGGAGGACCTAGGGGTGGAGCTCAACCAATGTGATAGTGCCAATTCATTTATTTTTTTCTTGTGGTTAACAATGTGTCATTAGGATGCAAATTGTGATTTACATAGTTCTTGGGTGAGGTAATCAAACTAACGCGATAAACATTGCAACAACAAAAGACTTTTTCAAAATTATTTTCTAGGTATCATTGGGCTGGCAACTTGTGTTTTACATAGTTGTGCTAGGCACATGTTTTTGTGTTGTTAGTTCTTATGTCACAACTGAACAGTTCTCACATTGTGAAGTTAAGAATTTGATTAGTTCATTTTGTGTGTCGGATGGCAGCTTCTGTTTTAAACTAATCTGCTCATCCTTTCTTTGCTATCATTTCGCGTTGTAACTCAAATTTTGTCATAACAAAGTGAAGATCCAATAATTTAACATGATTACTTATTGTGTATGAATTAGGGTTTGGAACTCCCTCGAGTAATGGATGGCAACTTTATGGTGTCATTTGAGGGAATCTATGTGTTAACAAAATGGTTAATATTTTTTCCAATACATGTTAGTGTTTAATAAGCAGGAACATGTTTTGTAGACTGGGACATTAGATAAGTGTGGAGTTTGGTTTTAAAATATAAATCACGGCAATTTTTCACACCCACACCGTCATCTAGGCAATACAAATGTAACTAGCTTTAACTAGTTTTGGCAATACCTCTTAAGAACTTAGCGGCAAATATGTTATAGCCATTCCGAGATATATTGTCATGCAACTTCCACCATTTCGTTTATTATGACACACATCATAATTGTCATATTGTTTTGCATGATCATATAGCTGACATAGTATTTGTGTCCCAGACACCGTTCATCATTTTTTTATACATGTTACGCTAGATCATTGCACATCTTGATACATTGCTAGAGGCTTTCATATAGAGTCAGATTTTGTTCTAGTATCGATTTGTAATTTTGAGTTGTAAGTAAATAGAAGTGTGATGATCATCATTATTTATTATTAGAGCATTGTCCCAGTGAGCAAATAAAAAAGAGGCCAAAAAGATCCCCCCAAAAAAGAAAAAGAGAGAAAGAGAGAATGAGCAATATTACTATCTTTTTCCACACTTATGCTTCAAAGTAGCACCATGTTTTTCATATAAAGAGTCTCCTATGTAGTCACTTTCATACATGAGTGGGAATTTTTCATTATAGAACTTGGCTTGTATATTTCAATGATGGGCTTCCTCAAATGCCCGAGATCTTCTAAAGCAAGCAAGTTGGATGCACACCCACTTAGTTTTTAGTTTGAGATTTCATACACTTATAGCTCTTAGTGCATCTGTTACATGGCAATCCCTACTCCTTGCATTGACAACAATTGATGGTCATTTTCATGGCCTTTTGATTAGCCACGTCGATGTGATAATTTACTCCTTTTTTTCCTTCTTCATATTAATCTCTACCACCATATTCTATTCCACCCATAGTGCTATATTCATGGCTTGTGCTCATGTATTGCGTGAGGGTTGAAAGCTGAAGCATGTTAAAAAGTATGAACAAATCGCTCGGCTTGCCATCGGGGTTGTGCATGATAAATACTTTGTGTTAATAACATGGAGCATGACAAGGATACATGATATTGTAGGGATAACGTTCTTTAGCATTTTTATTTTGAAAGGCATAAATGTTTCTTCGTATGTCTGAATATTAATGTCTTTATGTGAATTATAGACTATTGCTTTGAATCATTCGGATCTAAATATTCATACCATAAAAGAAAGATTACATGATACACATGTTAGGTAGCATTCTACATCAAAACTTCTGTTTTTATCATTTACCTACTCGAGGACGAGCAGGAATTAAGCTTGGGGATGCTTGATACGTCTCCAACGTATCTATAATTTTTGATCGTTCCATGATATTTAGTATCAATCTTGGATGTTTTATATGCAATTATACATCTTTTTTGGGACTAACCAATTAACCTAGTGCCCAGTGCGAGTTGTTGTTCTTTGCTTGTTTTTGGCTCTTCAGAAAATCAATATCAAATAGACAATCGGAGAAAAAAATGGATTAATTTTTTTGGACCAGAAGGGACCCAAGAAGGTTTGGGAGAAGACCTGGGGAGTCATGAGGAAGCGACAAGCCCAGGAGGCGCGCTCTAGGGGGTGCCCTATAGGCTTGTGGGCCCCCCATGGCACCTCTTTACCTAATTTCACTTCTATAAATTCTCAAATATTTCCAATACATCAGAGAGCCACCCAAAACACTTTTTTCGCCACCGCAAGTTTATGTTCTTCCGTGATCCCATCCGAAGGCCTTTTTCGGCACCTTACCGGAGGGGGAATCGATCACGGAGGGCTTCTACATCATCCTTGCTGGTTTCTGATGATGCGTGAGTAGTTCACCACAGACCTACGGGTCTATAGCTTGTAGATAGATGACTTCTTATCTCTCTTTGACCTTCAATACAATGTTCTTCTCTATGTTCTTGGAGTTCTATTCAATGTAATCTTCTTTTGCGGTGTGTTTGTTGGGATCCAATGAATTGTGGGTTTATGATCAGCTAATTCATGAATATTAATTGAGTCTTCTCTAAATTCTTTTATGCATGATTATTATAACATTGTATTTCTCTTCGATCGATCCATTTAGTTTGGCCAACTAGATTGATTTTTCTTGCAATAGGAGAGGTGCTTTGTGATGGGTTCAATCTTGCGGTGCTCAATCCCAGTGACAGAAAGGGACATGCCACATATTAATATTGTTGACATTTAGGATAAAAAGATGGAGTTTAGTCATATTGATTGGGTTTACTTTGTCTACATCATGTCATCTTGCTCAAGGCGTTACTCTATTTTTATTAACTTAATATCCTAGATGCATGCTGGATAAGGATCGATGGGTGGAGTAATAGTAGTAGATACAGGCAGGAGTCGGTCTACTTGTCTCGGACATGATGCATATATACATGATCACTGCCTTGAATATCGTCATAACTATGCGCTTTTCTATAAATTTCCCAGCAATATTTGTTTATCCACCATACTTTATGTGCTTGAGAGAGAAGCCTCTAGTGAAAACTATGCCCCAGGGTCTTCCTTATCATATATAAAATCCAAAATACCTTGCTGTAATTTATTTACCATTATTTTATTTTGTATTTTATTTTATCTATCTACCACGGCGATATTTGATCCTTGCAAATAACCGCCGAGGGGATTGACAACCCCCTTGTTTGCATTGGGTGCAAGTATTTGCTTTTGTGTGCGCATGTGCTGCTAACAAGGTTCTGTGTGGTTCTCCTACTAGATTGATAAGCTTGGTTTTTAACTGGGGGAAATACTTATCTCTATTGTACTACTTCATTCTCTCTTCTTTAAGGAAATCCCAACGCAGCTCACAAGTAGCACCTGTCACCTTCGTCGCTGATGTAGATGTCATGAATCTCATTCCACCCATTGACGACTAGACATTCATCTTATGGTGACATCGAGTAGGTGGTTGCCATGTCAGTCGTGTCAGAGATGATATTTCGGAAGTAAACACTATGTTGAATTTGCATTTCCTCTGGCACCATACGTCGTGGGAGTTTTCGTTTTTGCAAAGCAGAAAAGTAAACACACATGTAGATATGTATATCAAATAAGCAAACACACTCTTTATTTGATTTAAATAAAACATGAATAAGTTTACATAGAACACAATGCAATTCTTACTAGGAGTGGCTTTTTCTTAACATTGCTCTTGTTTAGCATGTGCACAAATGGCACAAAAGACCCATTCTACGGGCCAGCATTGGCATTCAGAATGTGGTCCTCGATGTTGGCCACAAATTCTACGACCATGTGTACCTCTTGCCAAGTAAGAGTCATCCCTGCAGTGACATGCCTTCTGTCTACTGCCCTATGAGTTTCATGGGACAAGTTGAAGTAAGCTGTCCAAATTACATGTAAGTAGATTAGTCATTTACAACAAGTAAAATAAGCTTTAATACACGAAAGAAATTGTATATTTTATGAAATCTTATAGGGGGTAGCACTGGAATAGTTGGCAAACGCAACCCGATTTGAAGATCTTATTGACCAATGATGTACATGTTGATCCTCATCCCGACATCTAGCTCGTGTGCCTTGGCCAATTTTTGCCATCAACGGCAACCGAAAAAGGTTTGATCATTTTCATTTTTTATTAAAACCGAGAAATTGAAGTGCTCTTCCATTTGAAATTTGGACTCAATTACGTAGGCTGCTCTAGTACTGGAACTTGTAGCATCTCAAGGACCTCGATCGTTGCAAAGTAAGGGATGGTCTTAACAAAATAAAAGGGGGGTCAGACATTTGTTAGGATCATTTACGAAGCCAACAGATTATGAAATCATCTATTGTTTGTAGTAACATACCGTCTTTGACCCGAAGTCCTCTCCAAGCACAATGGAAAAGTGATTGGATGCCATCCATCTTTGAGCCTGTTCGACACCATGTTGCACCTGTTAACCCGGGTATCACCACACCTGGGACATACCGGATCCATTGTTGCATTCACAAAAAATTAACGTGTGCTCACATGCATATGTAAGATAATTACTAAACTCAAGTTGTGGTAAACTGTTTTAAACTCAAGTTGTGATAATTAAAATCAAGATCTACATACTAATTAATCAATCTACTACATATAACACTAATAAATAAATCTAATTAAATAGCTATAATCAATCTAAATTATGCACATGTGACACAAATTTATCAATCTAACTAATCTAATAAACCACGTACACTCGCAAAATAAACTAAATTTAACTAGGTACTCAAATGTTCTACAGTATAAGCATTCGTAGGATTGAGGGTGGCCGGATTGCACTCACCACACTTGTGGAGCAGATCAAGAGGAAGAGGAGGCCGGGTTGAACTCACCACTAGTTAGGCGCGTGCATGTCAGCTGGCAGCATGAATGCCTCCGGTGGTCGTGGATTTCACGATGAGAACGGCGGGCGTGGTGGAGAGAGAGGGTGCAAAGAGATGGGAAGAGGAAGCCGAGAGAGTGAGTGGGAAGTTAATAAAACCCGCGAAGAACGGTTTGTATGCGTACAAGATAGCAACATTTGCGTGATCAAAACACTGCTAACTTAGACCCAGGCATGCCGGTTTGTATACCAAACACCAGCCACGTGTGCAATCCGCACACGCGGCTAAGGCAGTAGATGACTGACAACGTTTTGTACGATAGGGCATGGTGCTAAAGTTTTGACGTTCGAATTTAAAAAAAATGCATTCTAAAGTTCTTAAAACTTGGTGTACTGTCATTATATGAGCACTTGAATTAGTGGTTAAAATTAAAAAGTGTTAAACCAAAGTGTAGTATAGATTCCTTCCAAACTGAAGGTAGGTATCACCATGGGTAATCCGAAGAGTGCTGGAAAGTGTGCCTGCGTTATGGTAGTGTTGTCGTATATTTCACTTCAAAAGTTTGCTGGTACATCATATGCACCATTTTAGTTAAATGTACACTTATGGATTTATTGAATATTATTTTGAATTTTTAAGGGGTTTGAATATAGAAAATATATTTGTAGTGTCCGCTTGCAAACGCTGCTAGAGTGCGCAACAAGGGCGTTTGATCATAGAGAAAACGCTGCCGGTGGTATTCATGCATTTTTTATATTTTAACCACAACTATCGGTGTTTTAAAAAAATGATAAAACAAATTTCATATATTTCACTTCAATAAAATATGAGATTTTTTTGTGTTTTTAAGAAAATGTAAACGAGGTCTCAAAATGATATTTCCCATGTTTAATGTATATGTTTAACAAAAAAGCATTTTTGGTTGCAAACGTTGGCAGCGTTCAGAATTAGATAAATGCTACAAGATAAATCAAGTTAGCAGCGTTCAGCCTACCAAAACGCTGCTAGATTTTAAGACTCATATGCCCGTCGGTACACCGGGTGTCAGACATCACATTAGTAGCGCCCTGGTCAGACGTACACGCTGCTACTTGAGGTGACACTGGATGCGTCCTAGTATCTCCCACGCTACCAGTTATTTATGGCAAACCGTTGACCTTCATGTACGCATCTCGCAACGTTTCTGCACACCGCTAATTATGATACTTCTGCAGCGGTCCTGTTTTTCCTGGACGATGCTCGTAGTTAGGCAAGTTAACAACAATGCCCATATATAGGTGGACGTTGGTAGTAGTAAAATCTTATAAAGGGTTTCCCTACAAGGAGATGGGATCGAGGAGGAGGGTTGGGCACGGAGTGCAATAGTGGATGCAAATTGGAATGGGAAAACAAAGCAGGACTTCCAAGATTCAAAATACTCTCTATGGACTCCACATCCCCTTCGGCCCCCATGTTTAAGTCGCACAATGTTTGTATTGTCATTATGCATTGGATAGCCCAGATTCAAAATACTCTCTATGGACTCCACAATCACGTACACGCATTTTTTTGGTGCTTAGGGGGAAAATGACTTTATAACAAGACATTAGATTGGATAAATAAATCTTGTTCAGTGGCTTTGGTGGTAAGTTTCTAGAATGGCATACGACCGAAACTAATATTAATTTAGATGAAGACAAAGGCATAGATTGAGGTTTTAATCGGTCAAGTAAAACAAGAAAAAGAAAAAGATGGTGTCTCCCTTTCGTAAACCGTTTCAGTAGAATGATAGTCATGCAGATACGTGGCTGAGTACAAGGGGAGATGGCCTCATGTCACAAAAAATCAATTAATTCTAAATGAGATTAGTGCAACTAGCTTGTGGCATCATTTACTACAAAACCCTCCAACTTTTTTAGAGGCACAACGTGGGCCGATATCTATCTGTTCATTCCCATGCCAATTCCCATTTTGTCTCAAATTTTAGGCTTCCCTTTGCTCTCGCACGCGCTCTGTTGCTCCTTTGATTTGATATTCTCATTTAAGCATTTTATAGGCTTAGATTGAAACCTTCATGGAGAACCCTTTAGAGAACATGAAACACAAGTGTCTTAGTATCTTTGCTGTCATCAAAGCTTAGATGGAATATATGTCTTATGCGCCCTATTGGTCGCTTGAACATAATTTTTTTTGACGTATGTAATGGAGGGAACTTATTTTGGATTAAACAACACCTAATGGTTGCTTGTTGTCTGTAGTGAACTTTTATTATTGATTTGTTAATATGGTTGTTACAATATGCTATTTTACTTGTGCTGGAAGTTGTCTCGTACACATGCGGAATTTTGTGATATGAAAAAGAGGGATGGTATAATGGGCACGTCTATGTCGCTTCTAGCGGTACCAGTGAATGTCTCGCCCATAGCACATTCCTAAATGGGCCAGGCCCTGTTGAGAACAATCACTTCTTAGCTTCTAAGTTACTTCTGATTTTGTCAGGTTTTCGCTTTTATGTTTTATTGAAAGAAATTATCTCTATATTTATATATATTGATAAAATTTTGTAAAAATACTTTTGTTTTATTATTTTTTAAACAAGGTTCTCCACGATTAAAACAATGTTCACACCACTAAAATGTGTTCCACACATTTTACTAAAATTTCCAGGATGCTTAAAAAATCATTAACACATTTATAGAAATGTTCATATCATTTAAAAATGTTAGTAAAAGTCAACAAATATGTTTACACGTCTACAAAATTGTTCAATAATCTTTTAAAAATGGTCAAGAAAAGTAAATATCTGCTCCTAATATTTAAAAAATATTCAAGACAGATAAGAAGTGTTGGAAATATTTTAAAAAGTTCGCAAGATATACACAATTAATCGTGCAGTTCACTAAGAAAGTTCTTAACATATAAAAAATATTTGCGCCTTTCCAAAAAATGTCCGTAACACTTTTGAGATAGTAGGGTGAATTTTTGTCTGCACTGGTGGTAGTATCTAGGACGATGATCTATTGATCTTTTTTTAGTAACCTAGACTAGCAATCTATCTTCGAGATCATGGTACTATTATGGTATACACTTGTGCCGCCATGAAATAATTGTGTGATGAACCAAGTTCCATCCGATTTTGGACACCAATGTATGTAAACTAAACGTTAGCTAGGAGAAACTAGGGGTGGAGCTCAACTAATGCCATACTGGCAATTCAATAAAAAAATCCCATGGTTAACAATATGTCCTTAGGATGGCAATTTGTTTTATATAGTTCGTGGGTGAGTTAACCAAACTAATGCAGTAAACATTGCAGCAACTCTAGAGTTTTTTAATGATTATATTTTGCGTATCATTAGGCTGGCAACTTATGTTTTACATACTTGTGCTAGACATATGTTTTACTTGTTTTTAGCTCTTATGTCGTAACTGAACACTTATGCCATCATGAAGGTAAGATTATGATTTTTAGTTCATTTTGCGTTTCGGGTGACTTGTATTTTAATCCAACTCTGCTCATCAATTTGTTTTTCCTATCCCTCTCCCCTTTTACATGCTTCACCGAGACTCACCGGACATTTTGTACATGGGTACGTGGAACCATTTAAAATTATTTAGTAAACATGAATTAAATGTTCTCAACATGAGTTGGAAGATTGTGTGTGGTCTTATTATATTAAACCGAGGCCTAATGTTTAATTTTGTCTGATTCGGAATCCGTTTGCTACCCGCATGTTTGAATATGTGAGGCGATAGTGCCCGGATAAATATTAAAAGTTTTTTGAAATAAAATGTCATGTAACTTACTCACCCTCTTCTGTATGTGTAGCCATCTACACAACGCAACTAGCCCACCAAAATCCTAGCCCAAACAGCCCCATGGACCCTGCCTATAAATAGCAGCCCCTTCCCTACCAAAAATGGACTACATCCCAAGCCCACCTCTTTTTCCATGACCCTCATAACCCTAGCCGTTGGCATCTCCCCAACCAGCTAGCTCCCTCTCTCCTTGATCTGGCGGCTCTAGATTGAAACTGATGGTCCCTGGCCGCCCAATTCATCTCCTGCAGTCCAAGGCCAGCCCTAGCCAACTGTCTGACCCTCCTGAGGGCCATCTACACATGTGTGCCTCGCGGGAGCGCTCATACGCCTCTCCACCCGATTGAGCGTGAGCTCATGTGACTCCCGTACCTTTCGCCTCTATGTCGCAAGTCACTGCCGATATAAGTGGGTTCAACCACAATATATGAAATGTGTACGTGAGCTAATTTTGGTATTTAAATTCAAGCAAATTTTGTCCGATTTTTTGGATAGGTAATTTGTATATCATTGTTGTGATCATTTACAAGGTGTTTCATCCCAGAGATGCTAGTGAATATCGGGAGGGTCAGGGGCTAGCAGGCCAATCTAGATGGTGAAAGGGAGTGGGTGGGGCAAGTTCTTTTCTCGCGCGAAGGACATGGTGGATAGTAGGTTGAAGGAGGAGTAGGTTTAATAAAGGGAGATGATGAAGACTTTGTTTGCAAAGAAAGAAGGTTCGGAGGAGCTTCGTCAGTGGGAAGTTCTCTTTCGTTCAAGTTAGAGTCCCATGGGCTGATATAAACAACTAACAGCGCAAACTCATCATCAGATGGAAGGTGTCTTCTATATCATATTTATGATGTTGTCATTTCAATGCGCGCATGCTCTCTCTAAGCCATGTGTTTCCTTCTGATCTTCTATGCCACAAACCTTCTGTCAAGAGCGAGTGAGCATGCGTGGCCATGCATGCATGGACATTTTTGCAGCCACACATGGCATTCTCGTCAACTTCGCTACCCTTTAGGGTTGAGAGCGAGCACACACACATTGCCTTGCAAGGGCCTTTGCCCATTTTGCATCAGCTCAGTTCCTTCCTCTCCAATGAGCGAGTGCTGGAGAACCCAAGAATCAAATAAAAAGGAGCTCGCATCGACGAGGATGGTCGGGCGTGAAGTATAATAGTGGAGGCAAAATGGAATGGAAAAACGTCGGCGGTGTTATACCAAGATTCAGAATGCTCTCTATGGATGTGACATCCGCTTCTACCCCTACCTTTAAGTCGCATAATGCTTGTGTGGTCCTTGCACATTGGATGGCCCACATTCTACCACTCAAGAATGACAGATCACGTACATACGTTTTATGGTGCTTCGAGGGATAATATTTTGTTCCGGGACATTATATTGGGTAAATAAAAAATTCAGTGGCTCTGGTGGTAAATTTTTAGAATGGCATACAACCAACACTAGTATTAATGTAGGTGAAGATAAAGGTATATATTGCGAAATTGCGTAGGAGCACTCGGCGACTACGCCCTCTGAAATCTTCTCCATCAATTTTCATCGGGATCCGCAGTCACTATATTAGCTGATTTGTATTCACAGTTTCTTCGTCGCGTATTCACCGTGCACTTATGAGTATATCCTACTACAGTCCACGTGTTTTCTGTCCTTAATGGTGAACTTTGTGTCCAAATATGGTTGGTCGTACCTCAACCACCATCTTCGCAACTACCCAGCAGTCTTCAATGCACAGGCACCTCCCAAAGGCTCTCGCCTCTTCACACGCAACAGTCATCTTCCTGCTTCACGCTCATATTAAAGGTCATCTTCCTCACAGATCCCATATCCATTCGTTAAATTCACTTCATGGATCATCTCAAACTTAAATGGTTCTCATAGCCATGTCCTTTGTCCGAGCTTGCCGGGTCCTCCACAGCCACTGCCGGCGACACTATGTTGGCCCTGGCCACCGACATCAACTCATGCGTTCTAGCGGCCAGCCACAACCTGTGAGAAGAAACCCAGGAGGAAAACTATGTCATCCATGACGAGCAAATCAAGGTAGGCCTCATCTGTATTTGCCACATTCCGCGCACCGCGTCTACCTTGGGCGCCGACTGCATGTTCTGCGTGACCACGACCAGTGACAGTGTCACCGCCGGCATAGCTTCCTAGCACGACATGAGCTGGCCGCATGTACGTCATTCCGTCCCGTCCTCCCGTCATCATGAAGCTTGGTATATATGACCGTCGTTCCGTCCTGGTCGTCCCGTCATCATCAAGCTTGCCATGACCGTCGTTCGCGTCCTAGTCATCCCCGTCGCCGTCAAGCTCGGCATGGTCGTGCTTCTCCTCAGAACAGTGTAGCTGGCCTCAGCCGTCCATGAAAGCCAATAAATGACCTGCTGTACCACGGTGTAATGAAAGTACAACATTTTCTCCTAATTTATTGCGGCGGACATGTAACGCACTGTGCAGCTCTACACTGGAGCGGTGTATTAAACAACGTCAATTCATTTTGTCCAAATGCGCACAGATCCCTAGACAGCAGGACAGTGGCTCAGATTCCAGTGAGGGTCGTCGCCGTGTGCTCCTAGTCCGCGTCCTATAGATTGAGATTTTAATCAATCCCAAGTGAAACAAGAAAAAGAAAAAGAAAAACATGGTGTCGCCCTTCTTTAACCCCTTTCAATAGGTAGATAGACATACACATACATGACTGAGTATAAGCAGCAGCGGCAAAGGAATCAACCAGGCAGCCTGGACACTGGATGATTAGAGGTATATTAGCAGATTTCTGTGCCCTCACAAGCTCAAGCCATGTCCAGGTATTCCATGTAAGAAGGAACCAAAACTCGGTAGCTCATGATGCAGCAAAGCTAGCTTATTCGCAGGAATTTAATCCAAATCAACACTGTGTAACTACTTGTACTATTGCTGAACATCAACGCTGGCATCATTCCCTGAAGCAGGTTATCCAAGATGTATCACAAAAGGGTTATGCCATTAATCATGTAAGCTGTTGTTATAATGAATGATTTGGCGCGCTATGCGCCTTTCAGTTGTTCAAAAAAAAAAAAAAAAAAGGGAAGACGATGTAATGTCACACGGAATCAATGATTTCTAAATGATATTAGGGCAATTGGTTCGTGCCATCATTTACTACAAGACCCTCCTACTTTTTTAGAGACACAACGTGAGCCGACGTTTATCTCTTCATTCCCATTCCCACTCGCATTTTTTGTCATAGATTTTAGGCTTCTCCCCATTGCTCTAGCAAACTTATGGCGCTCTTCCATGGACATCACACTCCCTTGGGTTAATATTTTATATGTCAATTAATGATATATTCTTGTTTAATCATCTTATAGGCTCATATTGATGCATTCATGGAGAACCCTTTAGAGAAAGTGAAACACAACTGTTCTAGTATGGATGTTGTCATGAAAGCTTAGATTGAATATATGTCTTATGTGCCCTATTGGTCGCTTGAACCTAATTTTTATTTTTAGTTATGTAATGAAGGAAACTTATTTTGGATTAAAACTACACATAATGTTTGCTTGTAGTCGGTAGCGAACTTGTATTATTGATTTGTAAATATGGTTGATTTAATCTTCTACTTGTGCTAGAAGTTGGCACATCTTGGAATTAAAAAAATACATATTTGAAATTTTATGATTTAAAAAATAGGAATGGTATAATGGGCGCATCTATGTATCACTTCTAGCGGTACCTGCGGATGTCTCGCCCATAGCTAATACCTAAATGAGCCAAGCCGAGTTAGAGAGAGCAATCATAGCTTCTAACTTATGATTTTCTCGGGTTTTGTCATTTATTTTTGTTTTATTAATTTGTAAAGAAGGTTCTTCATAATGTTCACCCACTAAAAACTTTTCCACACATTTTAATGAAATGTTCATGATGCTTAAAAAATTATTGACACATTTACAGAAATGTTCGTATCATCAAAAAATGTTGGTACCATTCAATAAAAACGTTAAAATGTCTAAAAAATTGCTCATCGGTCTTTTGAACATGTCAGGAAATGTAAATATTTGCTCCCAATGTTTTGAAAATATTCAAGACATATAAGAAGTGTTCGGAACCATTTAAAAAAAGCTCGTAAGATATACATAATTTCTAGTATAATTTTGAAAGAAAGTACTTAACATATAAAAATATTTTGCACTTTAATAAATGTTCTTACCACTTTTGAGATGGTAGGGTCAATTTTTGTCTGCACTGGTGGCAGTTCCACGACGATGATCTATTGGTATTTACTTACAACCTAGACTAACAATCTATCTTCAAAATCCTGGTTATATTATAGTACATACTTGTTCCGCCATGAAACAATTTGTGATAATCCAAGTTCCATATGATTTTGGAAACCAATGTATGTAAACAAAACGTTGTCTAGGAGGAACTGCCAGTGGAGCTCAACCAATTCCATGTTGGCAATTCATTAACCTTTTACCATGGTTAACATTTTGTTAGTAAGATGGCAGTTGTCTTTTACATAATTCTTGGGTGAGGTCACCAAACTAATGCGATAAACATTGCCGGAACATAAGACTTTTCAATGATTATTTCTATGTATCATTGGGCCCGCAACTTGTGTTTTACATGGTTGTGCTAGACACATGTTTTACTTGTTGTTATCTTATGTCTCAACTGAATGCTTATGACATCATGAAGGTGAGATTGTGATTTTTAGTTCATTTTGCGTTCGGATGGTAGCGTGTGTTTTAATCCAACTCTGCTCATCCATTTGTTTTGGCTACCCCTCTCCCCTTTTGCTTATTTCGCAGAGACTCATCGGAAACTTTGCACATGGGTGTGTGGCACCATTTAAAACTATTTTGTAAACATGCATTAAATGTTCTCAATATGAGTTGGAAGTTTGTGTGTGGCCTTATTATATTATATCAAGGTCGCATGTCAAATTTTGTGCAATTCAGAGTCCATTTGCTACCCAAACGTTCGAATATGGGAGGCGATAGTAGTCGGAGAAATACTAAACGGTTTTGCTAAATAAAATGTCACGCGACCTAATTTCCCCTCTTCTCTAAGACTAGCCATCTACGAAACCCAACTAGACCACCAAAGTCCTAGCCCCAACAGCTTCGTTAACCCTCCTATAAGTAGTAGCCCCTCCCCTACCAAAAATGGAGTAAACAATAAGCCCTCCTCTTTTTACATGACCGTTCTAACCCGAGTCGCCACTTGAAAACTCCCCAACCAGCCATCCACCTCTCCCCTCAATATGGCGGTTCCAGATCAACATCTGGTCCCTAGCCACCTAGTTCGCCCTACAGCTGAACCCACTGCAGCCCACCGGCCGGCCCTCCCAAAGACTATCTGTGCCTGCATGCCTCGCGAGACTTTTTTGCATGTTTCTTCACCTGATCGAGTTGGATCTCACGTTGTTTCCATCCCTTCCTCTGCCATGTCGCACGTCATTGCCAACAAACAACCAACACCGAGCACCGCTACCCCTCCAAGTCAATCCTCCTCCTCCTCCTCTCTCGGTTTGCCTCCTATCCCTCTCATGCTAGTCCCTTCAAGCCTCGTCGTTCTACAATTCTTGCCCCTTTTATGGAGAGCATGTCAATTATCCCTCCTTTAGCTCCATAGATGTCTATATATATGTGGGTTCAACTACAGTATATGAAATGTGTACATGAGCTGATTTTGGTATTTAGATTCTAGCAATTTTTGTGTGATTTTTTTGGACAGATAAGTTGTATGTCATTTTCAGGATCATTTACGAGGCGATTCACCCCATAGATGGTAGTGAATATTAGGGAGGGTTGGAGGCCAGCAGGCCAATCTAGATGGTGAAAGGGAGGGGTGGGGGAACTTCTTTTCTTGAGACAAGGACATGAGGGAGAAGAAGGGCGAAGGAGGAGCAGGTTTAACACAGGGAGATGACGTTGGCTTTACTTTCAAAGAAAGAAGGTTCAAAGGAGGTTCAACAGTGGGAAGTTATCTTTATTTTAAGTTAGAGTCCCATGGGATGACACGAACGACTCACGGCTTGCACTCATCGTCCCATGGAGGATGCCTTCTGTATCATATGTACGATGTTTTTATGTCAACGCATGGAGTGTCTCTCTCAGCCACGTGTTTCCTTCTCGATCTTCTATGTCACATACCTTGTATTGAATGCGAGTATGCACACACCTTCATGGATGGACACTCTTGTAGCCATGCATGGAATTCCCTTTCCCTTTTCTACCCAATAGGGTTGAGAGCATGCACACACACACACATTGCATTGCATGGGCATTCACCCATTTTTGCGTCCACCCGAATCCTTCCTCTTGAATAGTGATAGACAATAACTAGAAACAAAAAACAAGGAGTTGGCATCGATGAGGAGGGTCGGGCACGAAGTGTAATAATGGAGGAAACAATGGAATGGGAAAACAAAGGCGGGGCTCCCAAGATTCAAAATACTCTCTATGGATGCCATATCCCCTTCTGCCCCCATCTTTAAGTCACAATTTTTTTGTGTTGTCGCTCACATTGGATGGCCACATGTTATCACTCAAGAATGACAGATCACGTATGCACGATTTTTGTTGTTTCGAGGGAAAAAGATTTTGTTCCATTATATTATGTCAGGTGAATAACATTTGTTCAGTGCCTCCAGAGGTAAATTTTTAGAATGGCATACAACCAAAAATATTATTAATGGAGATGAAGACAAATACATTGATTGATAATTTAATCAGTCCCCATTAAAACAAGAAACAGAAAAGGATCGTGCCGCCCTTCTTTCACCCCTTTCAATATAATGATAGGCATAAAAAATACATGGCTGAGTACAAGGGAAGACGATACATTGTGACACAAAATCAATGATATCTAAATGATATTGGGGAAACAGGCTGGTGGCAACAGATACTACAAGCCTTACTAATATTTTTAGAGGCATAATGCAAGATGATGCCTATCTCTTCTTTTCCATTCCTATTTTTATCACAAATTTTAGGCTCCTCCCCTTGCTATAGAAAACTTCTGGAGCTCTTCCATGGACATCACGCTCCCTTTCTACCTTAGTTAATATTTTATATATCAATATTAACGATTCATATTCTTGTATAAGCATTTTATGGGCTTATATTGAAGCTTTCATGGAGAACCCTTCAGAGAAAGTGAAACACAAGTGTTCTAGTATGGATGTTGTCATTAAAGATTAGATGGAATATATGTCTTATGCTTCCTATTGGTTGTTTCAACTTAATTTTTTATTACGATGTATGTAATGGAGGGAACTTATTTCGGATTAAAACTAAACCTAATGGTTGCTTGTAGTGTGCTGTATTACTGATATTTAAATACTCTTGGTTTAATCTACTACTTTACCTATGTTGGATGTGGGCTTGGCTTGGGATTGAAAAGAATACGTATGCAAAAATTTATGATCGAAAAATAGAAACTGTATAATGGGCACGTCTATTTCTCGGTTGAAGCGGTACCTACGGATGTCTCACCCATAGCCCATGCCTAAATGGGTGAGGCCCAATTAAGGAGAACAATTACTTCTTAGCTATTGAGTTGCTTTAATTTTTTCGAGTTTTTTCTTTTATTTTTCATTTACTTTTTCTCTCTATATTTATATAATTTTGAAAATATGTTTTAAAAATATTTTTAAATATTTATGTTTTATTAATTTATAAACTAGGTTCTTAATTATTAAACCAATGTTAACACCGCTAAAAAGTGTTCCACACATTTTAATAAATGTCCATGGTGCTTACACAGTTTTCACACATTTATAGAAATGGTCCTATCATTAAAAAATATAGATACCATTGAAAAATATTAAAAAATCTAAAAAATCTTCAGTGATCTTTTAAAAATGGCCAACAAATGTAAATATTTGCTCCATATATTTTTAATTTATTCAAGACATATAAGAAGTTTTTAAAACTATTGAAAAATGTTCACAAGATATACACAATTTATTGCGTAATTTTTTTAAGAAAGTTCTTAAAATATATAAAAATATTTGCGCCCTTAAAAAATGTTGGCGACACTTTTTTAGATGGTGGGGACAATTTTTGTCTACACTGGTGGTAGTGTCCAGGACGATGATCTATTCGTACTTATTTGCAACCCAGACTACCAATATATCTTTGAGATCATGGCAATATTATGGTATTACTTGTGCCACCATGAAACGATGGTGTGATGAGCGAAGTTCCATCTTATTTTGGAAACCAATATATGTAGACGGAACGTTGGCTAGGAGGAAATAGGGGTGAGATCAACCAATGCCATAGTGGCAAATCATTAAAAAAATCCATGGTGAACATTGTGTCATTAAAATGGCAATTGTGATTTACATAGTTCTTGGGTGAGGTAAACAAACTAATGCGATAAACATTGCAACAACATAAGACTTTTTCAATGATTATTTTCTGTGTATAGTTGGGCTTGCAACTTGTGTTTTACATGGTTCTGCTAGACACAAGTTTTACTTGTTGTTAGTTCTTATTTCGCAACGGAACGCTTATGCCATAATGAAGGTAATATTATAATTTTAAGTTCATTTTGCATTTCGGATGCCAGCTTATGTTTTAATCAAACTCTGTCCATCCATTTGTTTTGTCTATCCCTCTCCCCTTTTGCCTATCACCGAGACTCATTAGACACTTTGCACATGGGTACATGGCACCATTTAAAACTATTTGTAACATGCACTAAATGTTCTCAATATGAGTTGGAAGATTGTGTGTGGCCTTATTATATTATACTGAGACCATATGTCAAATTTTGTCTGACTAGAGAATCCGTTTGCTACATAAAGGTTCGAATATGTGAGGCGATAGTAGACGGAAAAATAGTAAATGATTTTGCTAAATAAAATGTCACGGGACTTAACTCTCCCTCTTCTCTAAGACTAGCCATCTACGAAACCCAACTATAAATAAGTAGCCTCCCCTATAAAAAATCCTAGCCCAAACAGCTTCATTAACCCCGCCTATAAATAGCAGCCTCTCCCCTATAAAAAATGGTATAAACACCAAGCCCTCCTCTTTTTACGTGACCATTCGAACCCTAGCCGCCACTTGACAACTCCCCAACAAGCCATCCACCTCTACCCTCAATATGGCGGCTCCAGATCGAGACCTGGTAGTCCCTGGCCGCCCAGTTCGCGTCCAACAGTCAAGGACCGCCCACAGTCCAGCGGCCAGCCCTCCCAAAGGTTATCTATGCATGCATGCCTCGCGAGACTTTTCGCATGCTTCTCCACTCGATCGAGTAGGAGCTCACACCGATGCCATCGTCCCTTCCATCGCCATGTCCCACATAATTGCGAGCAAGCAACCAGCACCACTACCTCTCCATGTCAACCATCCTCCTCCTCTATCGGTTTCCCTCCTCATGCTAGTCCCTTCGAGCCTTATCGTTATGTAGATCTCATCCTTTTTATAGAGAGCATATCCATTATCCCTACTTTATCTCTATAGGTGTTTATATATAAGTGGTTTCAAGTGTAATAAATGAAATGTGTACACAAGTTGATTTCGGTATTTAGATTCTAGCAATTTATGCCCGATTTTTTTGGACGGCCAAGTTGTATGTCATTGTCATGATCATTTACGAGTCGATTATCCTCTGAGATGCTAGTGAATATTAGGGAGGGTTGGAAGCCAACAGGCCAATCTACATTGTGAAAGGGAGAGATGGGGGAACTTTTCTTGGGACAAGGACATGGGCGAGAAGAAGGGAAAAGAAGCAGCTAGTTGAACGAAGGGAGATGACGTTGGCTTTACTTGCAAAGAAAGAAGGTTCAGAGGAGGTTCAAAAGTGAGAAGTTCTCTTTTTTCGAGTCAAAGTCCCATGGTATGACACGAACGACTCACGGCTCGCACTCATCGTCCCATGGAGGGTGTCTTATGTATCATATGTACGTTGTTTTTATATCAAGGCATGGAGGGTCTCTCTCAGCCGCGTGTTTCCTTCTCAATCTTCTATGCCACACACCATGTCTCGTCTACGAGTATACAAGCCCCTCCATGGATGCACATTTTTGTAGCCACGCATGGCATTCTCTTCCCGTTTGCTACCCTATAGGGTTGAGAGCGAGCACACACACTTGCCCGACATTGGCATTCACCCATTTTTGCATCCACCCTGATCCTTCTACATCGATAGTGCTAGAGAACCCCTAGAAAAAAAGGAGCTTGCGTCGAGGACGAGGGTAGAGCACGAAGTGTAATAGTGGAGGCAATAACGGAATGGGAAAGCACCGACAGGGCTCCCCAGATTCAAAATGCTCTCTTTATGGATTCGACATCCCCTTCTGCCCCCATCTTTAAGTCGCACAATTCTTGTCTTGTCGTTCACATTGGATGGGCCACATGTTAGCACTCAGGAATGACAGATCACATACACACATTTTTTATTGTTTCTGGAGGAAAAGATTTTGTTCCATGATATTATGTCGAGTGAATAACATTTGTACAATGGCTCCAGAGGTAAATTTTAGAATGGTATACAACCAAAAATATTATTAATGGAGATGCAGAAAATATATTGATCGGGATTTAATCAGTCCCAAGTAAAACAAGGAAAAGAAAAAGATCGTGTCGCTCTTCTTGAACCACTTTCAATAGAATTATAGACATGAAAATACATGGCTGAGCACAAGGGAAGAGGATAAAGTGACACACAAAATCAATGATTTCCAAATTAGATTAGGGCAACTGGCAAGTGGCAATAGATACTATAAAACCTACTTATATTTTTAGAGGCACAATGGAAGCTGATGTCTATCTCTTCTTCCCCATTCATATTTTTATCACCAATTTTAGGATTCTCCCCGTTGCTCTACCAAACTTCTTGAGCTCTTCCATGGACATTGCACTCCCTTGCTCCCTCATCTAATATTTTATATATCAATATTAACGATTCATATTCTCGTTTAAGCATTTTATAGGCTTATATTGAAGCTTTCATGGAGAACCCTTTAGAGAAAGTGAAACACAAGTGTTCTAGTATGGATGTTGTCATTAAAGCTTAGATGAATATATGTCTTATGCACCCTATTGGTTGCTTGAACTTAATTTTTATTTCGATGTATGTAACGGAGGGAACTTATTTTGGATTGAAACTAAACTTAATGGTTGCTTGTAGTCTGTAATGAACTTGTATTACAAACTTTTTAATGTTGTTTTTGGCTTTTCATGAAATCAATATCAAACAGATTCCAAACGGAGAAAAAACTTTGGATTAATTTTGTCGCGATCAGAAGAGACCGTAGAAGGTTTGGGAGAAGTCCTGAAGAGTCACGAGGGAGTGAGAAGCTCAGAGGCGCGCTCCCCAAGCTCGTGGGCTTCTGGTGGAACCGCTTGACCTAATTCCACCTCTATAAATTCTCAAATATTCTACTGACATCAGAGAGCCGCCTGAAATACTTTTTTCGCCGCTGCAAGTCTCTACTCTCGTGAGATCCCATCTGGAGGCCTTCTTCGGTACTCTACCAGAGGGGGAATCAATCATGGAGGGGATCTACATCAACCTTGCTTCCCTTCCAATGATGTGTGAGTAGTTTACCTTAGACCTACGGGTCCATAGCTAGTAGCTAGTTACCTTTTTCTCTCTCTTTGATCTTCAATACAGTGTTCTCCTTGATATTCTTGGAGATCTATTCAATGTAATCACTTTTTGTGATGTGTTTGTTGGGATCCGATGAATTGTGAGTTTATGATCAGATTATCCATGAATATTATTTGAGTCTTCTCTGAACTTTTTTATGCAGTATTAGCCAGATAAATACTAAACAATTTGCTGAGTAAATCTTATGGGCCTTTACTCCCCCTCTTCTATAAGCCAAGCCATCTACACAACCCAATTAGCCCACCTAAATACTAGCCCAACTAGCCCACCTAAATCCTAGCCCAACTAGCCCATTAACCTTGCCTATAAATATCAGCCCCTTTCCTTCCAAAAATGGACTAAACCCTATCCCCCTCCTCATTTTTTGCGGCTCTCCTGAGCTAGCCGACACTTGGCATCTCGCCCAACCAGCCACCCACCACTTCCCTTGATCTAGAGGCTCTTGATTGAGATCTAATGGCCCTTGGTTGCCTAGTTCGTCCCCTGTAGAGGCAGGCCCACCATAGTAAAACCGTTGGCGGCCCCGAAGCCCATCAACGCATACACTCCTCACCGAGGAATTCACCTGCCTCTCCACTTGATCGATCTGAGCTCATGTTGCTGCCATCTCTTCCGACGACACGTCGCATGTTGCCGCCGGCGAGCAACCATCATTGACCGCTGCCGCCCCTCCCGATCGACCACCCTCCTCCTCTCTCGGTCTCCCTCCTATCCCTCTCGTGCTAATCCGTACAGGCCGCCATCATGGAGAGTAACGGTCTTGCACTGCAGATCCAGAAGACCTGCCACCAGGTGAGCGAGCGACCACCTATTAACATTAGCCCTCTCCCCCCTTTTTCACGAGCAACTCCTTCTGAGTTTGATTCATTCTTGTTCTGGCAGTGCCGTAAGAAAAAAATGACCTACTTATTAAAGGTAGCTTGCAGAAGATGAAGAAGTCTCGGTTGTGCTCACTCAAGTACTGTGGAACTTGCTTGAAAAATAGGTATTACAATATGTTTTGCTATGTAATTTTGTGTCTCCATGGGGCCGACCATAAGATGTATTGTTCTTGTTTCTTATTTTTATGTTTAGGTACGGTGAGGATGATACAGCAGTGGCGTTGCAAGATGCCTGGAACTGTCCAAACTATAGGGGGGAGTGCAATTGTAGTGTATGCAGGTCAGCCATGAGAAGCTAATATAATATATGAGAGATTATGGAAATTTGAATTTTATGTAGATTTCATAGTATTATGGTTTTTATTGGTAGAACCAACAATGGAGAGAATCCGACTAGGAATCTAACCCGAGCTGCTAAGGCATCAGGGCGCTCCTCCATCCATGAGTTGCTAAATAAGGGGCCATACAAGGTGGCTATTGCACAGAAGTTGGTGATCCATCTCAAGGTGAATGGTTCCTCTGCAAAGGTATTAGCTCCTAAATCTATGTTTAGTTCTTTTGCTCATTTCATTTGGTATTTATAGTATGAGAATTCGTCCCTCTTCAAATAACATCTTCTTTTATGGGTTCCTCGAATAACATCCTCTTTTTGTGGGTTCCTCAAATAACATCTTGCTATCGTAGCATATACAAGACAGTAATCACATATCCCATTTGCAATTAGTTGTCCCACAATTTGGCCAGCTCCATGGCATGTAGTCCTCGCACAAAAATATGTGAAAGAAATATGTGAATACACAAGTGCATGCACCCATCCTAAAATTAAGATTCCTTGCACAGTATAAAATAAAGACCATGTTTTTAGGTGAATGAAACATCTTAGACAATGTGTGGAAGTGTGTCCATATTCTTACCTTCACTCACCTAATCCTATGTAACTAGGTTATTTTCTCAATTCTAGATTTTTGCAACATGGTAAATAGTAATTTAGTTCCTTTCGTATGTAAACCTATCATGGTTAATTTTGATATATAGTCATCATTAATTCCAAACGTGCATAGCATCATCATGTTATTTATTATCTTGAAAGTGTATTTTTTAATCATATACCACTTCTTGTTTGTGGCGGATATACACGTATATTTTATAGGCTAGGTAAAAGCTTTCAACTATTGATTTCCTTGTTTCTTGTTTGCTCTTTAGGGATAAATATTCTCCTAAAATTTTCTCGTGCATACATGTTATTTTTTAAGCTGGTAAAGTAGGATGTTATAGACTTTTGTTATAAATTAAACTGTTATTTTGCAATATTTGAAAATATAGTAACTTACTCCTTACCCTTGCCTTCTCAGAGTCCAGACTCTGGTAAATTTGAAGCTTATGCAGGTGCATTAAATCAGTTAGGCCAGAACAAACATATTTGTTATCGCCTGCCATATTTAAATTTACCTCTTGGTCTCCCGGAGATTGGGTTTCAAGCATTCCAGGTCCATATCAACACTGATCTGAATATGGAGAAAGAGCAAGAAATTCTGAATATTGATCTCAACATGGCAGTAAATGGTAATCATTTGGATATTTTACCAAAGTTGCAGAAATGGTTATTTGCCTTTATTTCAAGAGCCTATCCTAGTATAGACTATTGATGCAGATTTGTGTGTGCATTATGCACTCAATGTTAATGAAAGCGAGCTTGTGGATCAAAGAATTGAAATCCTAAATGAATGGGAGTGTTAAAATCTTAAATGAAGTAGCAAAATTCAACATCTAATCAAAGCATTTAAGAAGAAAACATGTGTGGATAAAAATTGTATATGTTTTCCCTCTGACCAACCTAAGATTGCTAGTAAATCATCAATAATTTGAATACTTACTTTTGTAGGGTGAAACCCAAGGAAACAACTAGGGACATTCTGAACAAGAAGCCTAAGAGGGGTTGGGTAAAGTAGCCACCAAGAAGGGTCACACCACTGCTGTATAATGAACCTAAATTAGTAGAGTCTTGGTATTACATAAATTCAGGAGGGATACTTACTTTTATCGTTGTTGTAATACATCTTAGTCTATGTCATGAGCTCTTTAATGTCTATGTCTCAGACTATCTGAATGATGGATGTAATAGACTTAAGCATCTCTTTCGTAATTATTGATGGGTTTCACATGTTTGCTAATCATTTACATTACAAAATCTTTTAATTGGATAGAAGTTGGAAAATTTTCATATCATTTGTTGGTCAGATATTCTTGCGTGGTTGCATAGTTGAACTCTTAGATAACCAGCTTAAGCATATTATGTTCTCAGTTACAAATTTTATGAACATGGTAAATAGATATTTAGTACATTTTCCATGTAAGACTATCATGGTTCATTATGATATATTCATATGTTAGTTCCTCACATAATCCATTGCATAATCAATGAATCTATGTAAAATCCATTTTATCATATATCACTACTTTTAAAGGTCACATAAAATCCTCCAGCTATCGATTTCATGGTTTCTTGTTTTTAGTTCTAGCACCATGACTATTCACATGTGTCCTTTGACGTAAATTTTATGGCAATGGGGTTAACTCTTACCATAAAAATTCTCTTCCATACATTTTAGTTATGATATCAGTAAAGTGGGATTGCAGATTTTTTGGCTATAAACTAGAGTAGTTGTTTTAGCAATATTTGAAAAAAAATAGTTATGGATTGATAGAAACATATTTTTGTTAGCGCAATAAATTATCATAAGGCAAGTATCCATATTTTATTTAAAGAAGCGGTAAACCATTAGTTAGCCATGTGCTGACTACTAGGTGTAGAGCCTAGGAGCTAGTTGGGCTCCGAAGTGCAAGAATTTGTAGCTTGTAGCTCGATTTTTCCCTGATGAGAAACCAAGGTATCAAACCGTGGAGGTACAAGGTTCTAACACCAATGATAATCTCTTCTACACAAATAAACCTCACTTATGCCCTGATACATCTCATTTGTATCTACAATTGTTGATATGGTCATGCTACTTTTATATCACTATTCATAGTTTTTGCATAATTTAGTATCAATTTATGTGACTAAATTGTTAATCTGGTTGATATTTTTTCATGTTCTTGGACTTTGTAGAAAATCAATGCCTTGCGAATAGGGAAAACCAGATTTTTTTTTCAAATTTTTACATCATGACAGAGCATGGGCCGAGCATGTCGTAGGGGCTTTCCATGGGCCCCACTGACCAAGTGGCATGACCCAAGATCATATCGCATGGTGGGGCCGAGTGAGGGCCCTAGGGAACCTTTCCACGGGCCGCCGACGCCCCTATCTTTATATACTCCCAAACACTGATATTTATATATGGAAGAATTTTTTGGCCACAACCACCTCCAACTCCGCAAGGATCCATTCCGAAGGTCTTTTCCATTACAAAGGGGGGAATTATCACCAAAGTTATCTTCATCGACCTTCCCGTATCAATGTCCACACATTTTAATAAAATGCTCATGATGCTTACAAAATTATTCACACATTTATAGAAATGGTCCGGTCATTTAAAAATTAAGGTACCATTCGAAGAAATGTTAAAACATCTAAAAAATTGTTCATTAATCTTTAAATAATGGTCAAGAAATGTAAATATTTGCTCCGTATATTTTAAAAATATTGAAAACATATATGAACTTTTCGAAACTATTAAAAAATGTTCACAAGATATATACAATTTATTGCGTAATTTTTTAAAGTTCTTAAAATATAAAAAATATTTGCCCTTCAAAAAATGTTTGCAACACTATTTTAGATGGTGGGGACATTTTTTGTCTACACCGGTGGTAGTGTCTAGGACAATGATTTGTTGGTACTTATTTGCAACCCAGACTAGGAATATATCTTCAAGATCATGGCAATATTATGGTATATACTTGTGCCACCATGAAATGATGGTGTGATGAGCGAAGTTCCATCTTATTTTGGAAACCAATATATGTAAACAGAACGTTGGCCAGTAGGAAATAGGGATGAGCTCAACCAATGCCATAGTGGCAAATCATTAAAAAAATTATGGTGAACATTGTGTCATTAAAATGGCTGTTGTGATTTACATAGTTCTTGGGTGAGGTAAACAAACTAAAGTGATAAACATTGCAGCAACGTTAGACTTTTTCAATGATTATTTTCTGTGTATAATTGGGCTTGCAACTTGTATTTTACATGGTTGTGGTAGACACATGTTTTACTTGTTGTTAGATCTTATGTCGCAACTGAATTCTTATGACATAATGAAGGTAAGATTATAATTTTAAGTTCATTTTTCATTTCATATGGCAGCTTATGTTTTAATCAAACTCTGTTCATCCATTTGTTTTGTCTATCCCTCTCCCCTTTTGCCTATCGTTGAGACTCATCGGACACTTTACACATGGGTGCATGGCACCATTTAAAACTATTTGTAACATGCATTAAATGTTATCAATATGAGTTGGAAGATTGTGTATGTCCTTATTATATTATATAGAGGTTGCATGTCGAATTTTGTCCGATTCAAAGTTTGTTTGCTATGAAAATGTTTCAATATCTGAGGTGATAGTAGACGGATAAATACTAGACAGTTTCACCAAATAAAATGTCACGGGACTTCACTCCTCCTCTTCTCTAAGACTAGCCATCTATGAAACCCAACTAGACCACTAAAATCCTAGCCGAAATAGCTTCATTAACACTGCCTAGAAATAACAGCCCTCCCCTACCAAAAGTGGAATAAACACTAAGCCTTCCTCTTTTTATGTAACCATTCTAACCCTAGTTACCACTTGGCAACTCCCCAACCAGCCATCCATCTCTCCCCTCAATCTGGCGGCTCCAGATCGAGATCAGGTACTCCCTGGCCGCCCAATTCGCCTCCTACAGTCGAAGACCCTCCGCAGCCAAGCGGCCGGCCCTCGCGAAGGCTATCTGTGCCCGCATGCCTCGTGGAACTGTTCGCACGCTTCTCCACCTAATTGAGTAGGAGCTCACACCGCTGCCATCGCTTCCACCGCCTTGTCACAGGTTATTGCCAGCAAGCAACCAACACTGAGCACCGCTAACCCTCCAAGTCAACCCTCCTCCTCCTATCTCGGTTTCCCTTCGAGCCTCGCCGTTCTGCAAAACTCTTCGTTTTTATAGAGAGCATATAAATAATCACTGCTTTATCTCTATAGATGTCTATATGTAAGTAAGTTCAAGTGCAATATATGAAATGTGTACATGAGCTGATTTCAATATTTAGCTTCTAGCATTTTTTGTCGGATTTTTTTGGACGGCCAAGTTGTATTTCATTATCATGATCATTTACAAGGCGATTATCCCCTGAGATGCTAGTGAATATTAGGGAGGGTTTGAGGCCAGCAGGCCAATCTAGATTGTGAAAGGGAGGGTTGTGGGAACTTTTCTTGAGATAAGGACATGGGGGAGAAGAAGGGCGAAGAAAGAGCAGGTTGAATGGAGGGAGATGACGTTGGCTTTACTTGCAAATAATGAAGGTTCGGAGGAGGTTCAACAGTGGAAGTTCTCTCTCTTTCGAGTCAAAGTCCCGTTGGATGACACGAAGGACTAACAGCTAACACTCATCGTCCCATGGTGGGTGTCTTATGTATCATATGTACGATGTTTTTATGTGAACGCATGGACGGTCTCACTCAGCCGGATGTTTCCTTCTCGGTCTTCTATGACATACACCTTGTCTCTAGTGCGAGTATACATGCCCCTCCATGGATGGACATTTTTGTAGCCACGCATGACATTATCTTCCCCTTTGCTACCCTATGGGGTTGAGAGCGAGCACACACACATTGCCTTGCATGGGCATACACCCATCGTTTCCATCCACCCGGATCCTTCGACTTTGATAGTGCTAGAGAACCCCTAGAACCAAAAAACAAGGAGCTGGCATCGAGGAGGAGGGTCGGGCACGAAGTGTAGTGGAGGCAACAATGGAATGGGAAAACATCGGTGGGGCTCCCAAGATTAAAAATACTCTCTATGGATGCCACATCCCATTCTGCCCCCATCTTTAAGTCGGACAATTCTTGTGTTGTCATTCACATTGGATGGACCACATGTTATCAGTCAAGAGTGACACATCACATACACACGTTTTTTGTTGTTTCGTGGAAAAATGACTTTTGTTCCATGAGATCATGTCGGGTGAATGACATTTGTTCATTGTCTCCAGAGGTAAATTTTTAGAATGGTATACAACCAAAAAAAATTATTATTGGAGAGGAAGACAAATACATCGATTGAGATTTTAATCAGTCCCAAGTAAAAGAAGAAAAATAAAAAATATCGTGTCGCCCTTCTTCAACCCCTTTAAATAGAATGATAGACATAAAAATACATGGCTGAGTATAAAGGAAGACGATGCGATCTCACACAAAATCAATGATTTCTATATAAGATTACAATAACTAGCTGGTGGCAACAGATACTACATGCCCTACTAATATTTTTAGAGGCACAATGCAAACTGACGTCTACCTCTTCTTTCCCATTCCTATTTTTATCACAAATTTTAGGCATTTCCTTGTTGCTCAAGCAAACTATTGGAGCTCTTGCATGGACATTGCGCTCCCTTGCTCTCTTAGTTCAAATTTTATATATCAATATTAACAGCTCATATTATTGTTTAAGCATTTTATAAGCTTATATTTAAGCTTTCATGGAGAACCCTTCAGAGAAATTGAAACACACATGTTCTAGTATGGATGTTGTCATTAAAGCTTAGATGGAATATATGTCTTATTGCCCTATTGGTCGCTTGAACTTAGTTTCTATTTCCATGTATGTAATGGTGGGAACTTATTTTGGATCAAAACTACACTTAATGGTTGCTTGTAGTCTGTTGTGAATTGGTATTACTGATTTTTAAATATTGTACATTTAATCCACTATTTTACCTGTGTTGGATGTGGGTCCGGCTTGGGATTTATAAGAATGCGTATGCAAAATTTTATGATCTGAAAAATAGAAATTGTGTAAAGGTCACGTCTATGTCTTGCTTCTAGTGGTACCTACAGATGTGTTGCCCATAGCGCATGCCTAAATGGGCCAGGCCCACTTAGGGAGAAGAATTATTTCTTAGCTTCTGACTTGCTTACAATTTCCTAGACTTTCATCGTTTCTTTTATATCTATTGTTTTTTCTCTATATTTACATATATATTGAAAAAATGTTGTAAAAATTTACTTTTTTTGTTTTATTAATTTGTAAACAGGGTTCTTCATGATAAAAACAATGTTTACACCACCAAAAACGTGTTCCACACATTTTAAGAAAAGGTTCACGATGCTTACAAAATTATTCACACATTCATAGAAAGGTCCTATCATTTAAAAATGTAGGTACCATTCAAAAATATGTTAAAACATCTAAAATGTTGTTCAATAATCTTTTAAAAATGGTGAGGAGATGTAAATATTTGCTCCATATATTTTAGAAATATTAAAGACATATATTTAGTTTTCAAAAATATTTAAAAATGTTCACAAGATATACATGATTTATTGCAATTTTTTTTGAAAGAAGTCGTAAAGTATAAAAATATTTGCACCCTTCCAAAAATGTCTGCAACACTTCTTTAGATGGTGGGGACAATTTTTGTCTACACGGATGGTAATGCCTAGGACGATGATCTGTTGGTACTTATTTGCAACCTAGACTAGCAATATATATATCTTCGAGATCATGGCAATATTATGGTATATACTCATGATGATGTGATGAGCGAAGTTCCATCTTATTTTGGAAACCAATATATGTAAACAGAACATTGGCCAGGAGGAAATAGCGGTGAGCTCAACCAATGCCATAGTGGCAAATCATTAAAAAAACATCCATGTGAACATTGTGTCATTAAAATGGCAATTGTCCTTTACATAGTTCTTGGGTGAGGTAACCAAACTAATGTGATAAACATTGCGGCAACATAAGACTTTTTCAATGATTATTTTGTGTATATAATTGGGCTTGCAACTTGTGCTTTACATGATTGTGCCATACACATGTTTTACTTGTTGTTCGTTCTTATGTCGCAACTTGTGTTTTAATCCAACTCTTATCATTCATTAGTTGTCGCTATCCCTCTCCCCATTTGCCTATCATGGAGACTCACCAGACACTTTGCACATGGGTGCATGGCACCATATACAACTATTTTGTAAACAAGCATTAAATGTTCTCATTACGAGTTGGAAGTTCGTGTGGCCTTATTATATTATACCGAGGCCGCATGTCAAATTTTGTCCGATTCAGAGTTTGTTTGCTACCCAAACGTTTGAATGTCTGAGGCGATAGTAGACGGATAGATACTAAACATTTTTGCCAAATAAAGTGTCACGGGACTTAACCCCCCCTCTTCTCTAAGACTAGCCATCTACAAAACCCAACAAGACCACCAAAATCCTAGCCCAAACAGCTTCATTATGTTGGGGAACGTAGTATTTCAAAAAAATTCCTACGATCACGCAAGATCTATCCAAGAGATGCATAGCAACGAGACGGGGGAGTGTGTCCACGTACCGTCGTAGACCAAAAGTGGAAGCGTTTAGTAACGCAGTTGATGTAGTCGAACATCTTCACGATCCAACCGATCCATGTACCAAACGTACGGCACCTCTGTGTTCAGCACACGTTCAACACGATGACGTCCCTCGTGCTCTTGATCCAGTTGAGGACGAGGGAGAGCTCCGTCAGCACGACGGCGTGGCGATGGTGATGATGAATTTACCGGCGCAGGGCTTCCCCTAAGCACTACGACGATATGTCCAAGGTCTTAAACTGTGGAGGGGCACCGCACACGGCTAAGAGATTGTCTATTGTGCTTTGGGGTGCGCCCTGGCCATGTATATAAAGGAGGGAGGGAGAGAGGCCGGCGTCCAGGAGGGGCACGCCAAGGGGGGAGTCCGACTCCTAGTCCAAGTAGGATTCGCCCCTCCTTTTTCTTTCTTCCACCGGAGGGAAAGGGAGGAGGGGAGAAGGAGAAGGAAGGAGGGGGCCGTGCCCCCACCCCTTTGCCAATTCGGTTTGGGTAGGGGAGGCGCGCGCCTCCTCATGGCCCTTCTTCCCATTTCCACTAAAGCCCACTAAGGCCCATTAACTTCCTCGAGGGTTCCGGTAACCCCTCGGTACTCCGGAAAAATACCCGGATCACTCGGAACCATTCGGATGTCCGAATATAACCTTACAATATATGAATATTTACCTCTCGACCATTTAGAGACTCCTCGTCATGTCTGTGGTCTCATCCAGAACTTGGAACAAACTTCGGTCATCAAATCACATAACTCATAATACAAATCATCATCGAACGTTAAGCGTGCGGACCCTACGGGTCCGAGAACTATGTAGACATGACCGAGACATATCTCCAGTCAATAACCAATAGCAGAACCTAGATGCTCATATTGGTTCCTACATATTCTACGAAGATCTTTATCGGTCAAACTGCATAACAACATATGTCATTCCCTTTGTCATCGGTATGTTACTTGCCCGAGATTCGATTGTCAGTATCATCATACCTAGTTCAATCTCATTATCGACAAGTCTCTTTACTCGCTTTGTAAGGCTTCATTCCTCAACTAACTCATTAGTCACATTGCTTGCAGGGCATATAGTGATGAGCATTACCGAGAGGACCCAGAGATACCTCTCCGATACACAGAGTGACAAGTCCTAATCTTGATCTATGCCAACCCAACAAACACCTTCGGAGACACCTGTAGAGAATCTTTATAATCACCCAGTTACGTTGTGATGTTTGATAGCACACAAGGTGTTCCTCGGTATTCGGGAGTTGCATAATTTCATAGTCAGAGGAACATGTATAAGTCATGAAGAAAGCAGTAGCAATAAAACTGAACGATCATTATGCTAAGATAACTGATGGGTCTTGTCCATCACATCATTCTCCTAATGATGTGATCCCGTTCATCAAATGGTAACACATGTCCATGGTTAGGAAACTTAACCATCTTTGATCAACGAGCTAGTCAAGTAGAGGCATACTAGGGACACGATGTTTTGTTTATGTATTCACACATGTATCAAGTTTCCAGTTAATACAATTCTAGCATGAATAATAAACAATTATCATGATATAAGGAAATATAAAATAACACTTTATTATTGCCTCTAGGGCATATTTCCTTCACTCTCCCACTTGCACTAGAGTCAATAATCTAGTTCACATCGCCATGTGATTTAACACCAATAGTTCACAACTGTATGTGATTAACACCCATAGTTCACATCGCCATGTGACCAACAACCAAAGGGTTTACTAGAGTCAATAATCTAGTTCACATTGCTATGTGATTAACACCCGAAGAGTACTAAGGTGTGATCATGTTTTGTTTGTGTGAGAAGTTTAGTCAACGGGTCTGCAATATTCAGAGCAGTATGTATTTTGCAAATTTTCTATGTGTACAATGCTCTGCATGGAGCTACTCTAGCTAATTGCACCCACTTTCAATATGCATCCAGATTGAGACTTAGAGTCATCCGGATCGGTGTAAAAGCTTGCATTGACGTAACTCTTTACCGCGAACTCTTTATCACCTCCATAACCGAGAAATATTTCCTTAGTCCTCTTAGGTAACTAAGGATAACTTTGACCACTATACAGTGATCCACTCCTAGATCACTATCGTACCCCCTTGCCAAACACATAGCAAGGCACACAATTGGTCTGGTACATAGCATGGCATACTTTATAGAACCTATGACTGAGGCATAGTGAATGACTTTCATTTTCTTTCTATCTTCTTCCGTGGTTGGTCTTTGAGTCTTACTCAACTTTACACCTTGTAATACAGGCAAGAACTCCTTCTTTGACTGATCCATATTGAACTCTTTCAAAATCTTGTCAAGGTGTGTACCCATTGAAAAATCTTATCAAGCATCTTGATATATCTCTATAGATCTTGATGCCCAATATGTAAGCAGCTTCACCAAGGTCTTTCTTTGAAAATCTCCTTTCAAACTCTCCTTTATGCTTTTCAAAAAGTTCTACATCATTTCTGATCAACAATATGGCATTCACATATGCTTATCAGAAAAGTTGTAGTGCTCTCACTCACTTTCTTGTAAATACAGGCTTCACCGCAAGTCTGTATAAAACTATATGCTTTGATCAACTCATCAAAGCGTATATTCCAACTTCGAGATGCTTGCACCAGTCCATAGATGGATCGTTGGAGCTTGTACACCTTTTTAGTACCTTTAGGATTGACAAAACCTTCTGGTTGCATCATATACAACTCTTCTTTAAGAAATATCCATTTAAGGCATGCAATTTCACATCCATTTTCCAGATTTCATAAAATATAGCAATTGCCAACATGATTCGGACGGATTTAAGCATCGCTATAATTGAGAAAATCTCATTGTAGTCAACACCCTAAACTTGTCGAAAACCTTTTGCGACAAGTCGAGCTTTGTAGATAGTAACACTACTATCAGCTTCTATCTTCCTCTTGAAGATCCATTTATTTTCTATGGCTTGACGATCATCGGGCAAGTTCACCAAAATCCACACTTTGTTCTCATACAAGGATCACATCTTAGATTTCATGGCCTCAAGCCATTTCGCGGAATGTGGGCTTATCATCGCTTCCTCATAGTTCGTACGTTCATCATGGTCTAGTAAAATGACTTCTAGAATAGGATTACCGTACCACTCTGGTGTGGACCATACTCTCGTTGACCTACGAGGTTCGGTAGTTACTTGATCTGAAGTTTCATGATCATCACCATTAGCTTCCTCATTAATTGGTGTAGGAATCACTGGAACTGATTTATGTGATGAACTACTTTCCAACTCGAGAGAAGGTACAATTACCTTATCAAATTCTACTTTCCTCCCACTCACTTCTTTCGAGAGAAACTCCTTCTCTAGAAAGGATCCATTCTTAGCAACGAATATCTTGCCTTCGGATCTGTGATAGAAGGTGTACCCAACAGTTTCTTTTGGGTATCCTATGAAGACACATTTCTCCGATTCGGGTTCGAGCTTATCAGGTTGAAGCTTTTTCACATAAGCATCGCAGCCCCAAACTTTAAGAAACGACAACTTAGGTTTGCTACCAAACCATAGTTCATACGGTGTCGTCTCAATGGATTTTGACGGTGCCCTGTTTAAAGTGAATGTAGCTGTTTCTAATGCATAACCCCAAAACAATAGTGGTAAATCGGTAAGAGACATCATAGATCGCACCATATCCAATAAAGTACAGTTACGACGTTCGGACACACCATGTCACTGTGGTGTTCCAAGTGGCGTGAGTTGCGAAACTATTCCATGTTGTTTTAAATGAAGACCAAACTCGTAGCTCAAATATTCGCCTCCACGATCAGATCGTAGAAACTTTATTTTCTTGTTACGATGATTTTCCACTTCACTCTGAAATTCTTTGAACTTTTCAAACGTTTCGGACTTATGTTTCATTAAGTACATATACCCATATCTTCTCAAATCATCTGTGAAAGTCAGAAAATAACGATACCTGCCACGAGCCTCAACACTTATCGGACCGCATACATCGGTATGTATTATTTCCAGTAAGTCATTAGCTCGTTCCATTGTTCCTGAGAACGGAGTTTTAGTCATCTTGCCCATAAGGCATGGTTCACCAGTATCAAATGATTCATAATCAAGTGATTCCAAAAGCCAATCAACATGGAGTTTCTTCATGCGCTTTACACCAATATGACCTAAACGACAGTGGCACAAGTATGTTGGACTATCATTATCAACTTCGCATCTTTTGGCATCAGTATTATGAACATGTGTATCACTACGATCGAGATTCAATAAACCATCAACATTGGGTGTATGACCATAGAAGGTTTTATTCATGTAAATAGGATAACAATTATTCTCTGTCTTAAATGAATAATTGTATTGCAATAAACATGATCTAATCATATTCATGCTTTAACGCAAACACCAAATAACATTTATTTAGGTTCAACTCTAATGCCGAAAGTATATGGGTTGTGCAATGATGATCATATCAATCTTGGGACCACTTCCAACATACATCGTCACTTCACCCTCAACTAGTCTCTATTTATTCTGCAACTTCTGTCTCGTGTTACTAATCTTAGCAACTGAACAAGTATCGAATACCCTGGGGTTACTATGAGAACTAGTAAGGTACACATCAATAACATGTATATTAAATATACCTTTGTTCACTTTTCCATCCTTCTTATCCACCAAATATTTGGGGTAACTCTACTTCCATTGACCATTTCCTTTGCAGTAGAAGCACTTAGTTTCAGGCTTAGGTCCAGCTTTGGGCTTCTTCATGGGAGTGACAACTTGCTTGCCATCCTTCTTGAAGTCCCCTTTCTTTCACTTTGCACTTTTCTTGAAACTAGTGATCTTGTTTAATCCTCAACACTTTATGCTTTTTTGATTTCTACATTCATTGATTTCAGCATCACGAAGAGCTCGGGAATCGCTTTTGTCATCCCTTGCATATTATAGTTCATCATGAAGTTCTAGTAACTTGGTGATGGTGACTAGAGAACTCCGTCAATCACTATTTTATCTGGAAGATTAACTCCCACTTGATTCAAGCGATTGTAGTACCCAGACATTCTGAGCACATGCTCACTAGCTGATCTATTCTCCTCCATCTTTTTAAGCGAAGTACTTGTCAGAGGTCTCATACCTCTCGACACGGGCATGAGTCTGGAATACCAATTTCAGCTCTTGGAACATCTCATATGCTCCGTGGCGTTTCAAAACATTTTTGAAGTCCCAGTTCTAAGCCGTAAAGCATGGTGCACTAAACTATCAAGTAGTCATCATATTGAGCTAGCCAAACATTCATAACGTCTGCATCTGCTCCTGCAATAGGTCTGTCAGTTAGCGGTGCATCAAGGACATAATCCTTCTGTGCAGCAATGAGGATAAACCTCAGGTCACGAACCCAATCCGCATCATTGCTACTATCATCTTTCAACTTAGTTTTCCCTAGGAACATATCAAAAAAAACATAGGGAAGCTACAACACGAGCTATTGATCTACAATATAATTTGCAAATACTATCATGACTAAGTTCATGATAAATTAAAAGTTCAATTAATCATATTACTAAAGAACTCCCACTTAGATAGACATCCCTCTAGTCATCTAAATGATCACGTGATCCATATCAACTAAACCATGTCCGATCATCACGTGAGATGGAGTAGTTTTCAATGGTGAACATCTCTATGTTGATCATATCTACTATATGATTCACGTTCGACCTTTCGGTCTCAGTGCTCCGATGCCATATCTGCATATGCTAGGCTCGTCAAGCTTAACCCAAGTATTCTGCACGTGCAAAACTGGCTTGCACCCGTTGTATGTGAACGTAGAGCTTATCACACTCGATCATCACATGGTGTCTCGGCACGATGAACTGTAGCAACGGTGCATACTCATGGAGAACACTTATACCTTGAAATTTAGTGAGGGATCATCTTATAATGCTACCGCCGTAGTAAGAAAAATAAGATGCATAAAAGATAAACATCACATGCAATCAAAAAATATGTGACATGATATGGCCATCATCATCTTGTGCCTTTGATCTCCATCAGCAAAGCACCATCATAATCTCCATCGTCACCGGCTTGACACCTTGGTCTCCATCGTAGCATGGTTGTCTCCTTGCCAACTATTGCTACTACGACTATCGCTACCGCTTAGTGATAAAGTAAAGTAATTACATGGCGATTACATTTCATACAATAAAGCGACAACCATATGGCTCCTGCCAGTTGCCAATAACTCTGTTACAAAACATGATCATCTCATACAACAATTTATATCTCATCATGTCTTGACCATATCACATCACAACAAGACCTGCAAAAACAAGTTAGACGTCCTCTACTTTGTTGTTGCAAGTTTTACGTGGCTGCTACGAGCCTCTAGCAAGAACCGTTCTTACATACGCATCAAAACCACAATGATTTTTCGTCAAGTGTGTTATTTTAACCTTCAACAAGGACCGGCTTAGTCAAACTCGATTCAACTAAAGTTGGAGAAACAGACACCCGCCAGCCACCCGTGTGCAAAGCACGTCGGTAGAACCAGTCTCATGAACACGGTCATGTAATGTCAGTCCGGGCCGTTTCATCCAACAATACCGCCGAATCGAAGTAAGACGCTGGTGGTAAGCAGTATGACTATTATCGCCCACAACTCTTTGTCTTCTACTCATGCATATCATCTACGCATAGACCTGGCTCGGATGCACTGTTGGGGAACATAGTATTTCAAAAAAATTCTACGATCACACAAGATCTATCTAAGAGATGCATAGCAACGAGACGGGAGAGTGTATCCACGTACCCACTTAGACCGAAAGCGGAAGCGTTTAGTAACGTGGTTGATGTAGTCGAAAGTCTTCATGATCCAACCGATGCAAGTACCGAACGTACGACACCTCTGTGTTCTGCACACGTTCAGAACGATGGCGTCCCTCGTGCTCTTGATCCAGTTGAGGACGAGGGAGAGTTCTGTCAGCACGATGGCGTGGCGGCGGTGATGATGAAGTTACCGGCGCAAGGCTTCGCCTAAGCACTACGACGATATGACGGAGGTGTTAAACTATGGAGGGGGCACCGCACACGACTAAGAGATTGTCTGTTTTGCTTTGGAGTGCCCCTTGGACACGTATATAAAGGAGGGAGGGAGAGAGGCTGGCAGACAAGAGGGGCGCGCCAAGGGGGGAGTCCTACTTGGACTCCTAGTCCAAGTAGGATTTGCCCCCCCCCCCCCTTTTCCTTTCTTCCTCCGGAGGGAAAGGAAGGAGGGGAGAAGAAGGAAGGAAGGAGGGGGTTGCACCCCCACTCCTTGTACAATTCGGTTTGATCAGGGGGAGGCGCACTCCACCTCGTGACCCTTCTTCCCTCTCTCCACGAAAGCCCACTAAGGCCCATTAACTTCCCCGGGGTTTCCAGTAACCCCTTGGTACTCCTGCAAAATACCCAGATCACTGGGAACCATTCCGATGTCCGAATATAACCTTCCAATATATGAATCTTTGCCTCTCGACCATTTTGAGACTCCTCTTCATGTCCGCGATCTCAACCGAGACTCCGAACTAACTTCAGTCATCAAATCACATAACTCATAATACAAATCATAATCGAATGTTAAGCGTGCGGACCCTGCGGGTTCAAGAACTATGTAGAGATGACCGAGACATATCTCCGGTCAATAACAAATAGCGGAACCTGGATGCTCATATTGGTTCCTACATATTCCATGAAGATCTTTATCGGTCAAACCGCATAACAACATATGTCATTCCCTTTGTCATCGGTATGTTGCTTGCCCGAGATTCGATCGTTGGTATCATCATACCTAGTTCAATCTCGTTATCAACAAGTCTCTTTACTTGTTCAGTAATGCTTCATGCCGCAACTAACTCATTAGTTACATTGCTTGCAAGGCTTATAGTGATGAGCATTATCGAGAGGGCCCAGAGATACCTCTCCAATACATGGAGTGACAAATCCTAATCTTGATCTATGCCAACCCAACAAACACCTTCGGAGACACCTTAGAGCATCTTTATAATCACCCAGTTACGTTGTGACGTTTGATAACACACAAGGTGTTCCTCCGGTATTCGGGAGTTGCATAATTTCATAGTCAAAGGAACATGTATAAGTCATGAAGAAAGCAGTAGCAATAAAACTGAACGATCATTATGCTAAGCTAATGGATGGGTCTTGTCCATCACATCATTCTCCTAATGATGTGATCCCGTTCATCAAATGGTAACACATGTCCATGGCTAGGAAACTTCACCATCTTTGATCAACGAGCTAGTCAAGTAGAGGTATACTAGGGACACGATGTTTTGTCTATGTATTCACACATGTATCAAGTTTCCGATTAATAAAATTGTAGCATGAATAATAAACATTTATCATGATATAAGGAAATATAAAATAACAACTTTATTATTGCTTCTAGGGATATTTTCTTCACATTAACCCTGCCTATAAATAACAACCCCTCCCCTTCCAAAAATGGAATAAACACTAAGCCCTCCTATTTTTACGTGACCATTCTAACCCTAGTCACCACTTGACAATTTCCCCAAATAGCCATTCACCTCTCCCCTCAATCTGGCGGCACCAGATCGAGATCTGGTAGTCCCTGGCCGCCCAGTTCGCCTCCTACAGTTGAAGACCCGCCGCAGCCAAAAGCCCGGCCCTGCCGAAGGCTATATGTGCTTGCATGTCTCGTGGGACTTTTCGCATGCTTCTCCACCTGATCGAGTAGGAGCTCACACCGCTAACATCCCTTGCACGGCCATGTCGCATGTCATTACCAGCAAGCAACCAGCACCGAGCACCGCTACCCCTCCAAGTCAACGCTCCTCCTCCTCTCTCGGTTTCCCTCCTCATGCAAGTCCTTTTGATCCATGCCATTCAGCAGATCTCATTGCTTTTATAGAGAGCATATCAATTATTCCTGCTTTATCTCTATAGATGTCTACATATACGTGGGTTCAAGTGCAATATACGAAATGTGTACATGAGCTAATTTTGATATTTAGATTCTAGCAATTCTAATTTCTTGGACGACTGATGAGGCTTGAAACTGTGTTGGTATTTCCCCAAAGAGGAAGGGATGATGCAGTGCAACTACGATAGATATTTCTCTCAGTTATGATACCAAGGTATCAATCCAGTAGGAGAATCAAGCAACACTATGTAAATGGTACCTGCACACAAAAACATATCCTCGCAACCCAACGCGTAAGAGGGGTTGTCAATCCCTCCTTGGTAAAACGATAGATTAAATTGTATGTGTTTGGATAAATAGTTCGGAATAAAACACAAAATAAAATAGGTAAAGAAAAAGTGCAGCAAGGTATTTTTGGGTTTTTGGAATAATATATCTGAAAACAAATAAGGTAAAAGATAGATCGGAAAGCAATATGATAAAAGATAGACCTGGGGGCCGTAGATTTCACTAGTGGCTTCTCTCGAGAAAATAGCACGCGATGGGTAAACAAATTACTGTTCGGAAATAGCACGCGTGGAGCTTCGCCTAAGCACTACAACGATGTGACCGAGGTGTTAAACTGTGGAGGGGGCACCGCACACGGCTAAGAGATTGTCTGTTGTGCTTTGGGGTGCCCCCTGGCCACGTATATAAAGGAGGGAGGGAGAGAGGCCGGCGGCCAGGAGGGGCGCGCCAAGGGGAGTCCTACTTGGACTCCTAGTACAAGTAGGATTCCCCCCCCCCCTTTTCCTTTCTTCCACCGAAGGGAAAGGAAGGAGGGGAGAAGAAGAAGGAAGTAGGGGGCCGCGCCCCCACTCCTTGTCCAATTCGGTTTGGTTAAGGGGGAGGCGCGCGCCACCTCGTGGCCCTTCTTCCCTCTCTCCACGAAAGCCCACTAAGGCCCATTAACTTCCCCAGGGTTTCCGGTAACCCCTCGGTACTCCAGAAAAATATCCGGATCACTTGGAACCATTCCGATGTCCGAATATAACCTTCCAATATATGAATCTTTACCTCTCGACCATTTTGAGACTCCTCTTCATGTCCGTGATCTCATCCGGGACTCCGAACAAACTTTGGTCATCAAATCACATAACTCATAAGACAAATCATAATCGAATGTTAAGCGTGCGGACCCTACGGGTTCGAGAACTATGTAGACATGACCGAGACATATATCCGGTCAATAAAAAATAGCGGAACCTGGATGCTCATATTAGTTCCTACATATTCCATGAAGATCTTTATCGGTCAAACCGCATAAAAACGTATGTCATTCCCTTTGTCATCGGTATGTTGCTTGCCCGAGATTAGATCGTCGGTATCATCATACCTAGTTCAATCTCGTTATCAACAAGTCTCTTTACTCATTTAGTAATGCTTCATCCTGCAACTAAATCATTAGTTACATTGCTTGCAAGGCTTATAGTGATGAGCATTACCGAGAGGGCCCAGAGATACCTCTCCGATACACGGAGTGACAAATCCTAATCTTGATCTATGCCAACCCAACAAACACCTTCGGAGACACATGTAGAGAATATTTATAATCACCCAGTTATGTTGTGATGTTTGATAGCACACAAGGTGTTCCTCCGATATTCGGGAGTTGCATAATTTCATAGTCAGAGGAACATGTATAAGTCTTGAAGAAAGCAGTAGCAATAAAACTGAACGATCATTATGCTAAGCTAACGGATGGGTCTTTTCCATCACATCATTCTCCTAATGATGTGATCCCATTCATCAAATGATAACACATGTCCATGGCTAGGAAACTTAACCATCTTTGATCAACGAGCTAGTCAAGTAGAGGCATACTAGGGACACGATGTTTTCCCTATGTATTCACACATGTATCAAGCTTCCGGTTAATACAATTGTAGCATGAATAATAAACATTTATCACGTTATAAGGAAATATAAAATAAAAACTTTATTATTGCCGCTAGGGCATATTTCCTTCACATTAACCCTGCCTATAAATAACAGCCCCTCCCCTACCATAAATGGAATAAACACTAAGCCCTCCTCTTTTTACTTGACCATTCTAACCCTAGTCACCACTTGACAATTTCCCCAAATAGGCATTCACCTCTCCCCTAAATCTAGCGGCACCAGATCGAGATCTGGTAGTCCCTGGCCGCCCAGTTTGCCTCCTACAGTCGAAGACCCGCTGCAGCCAAAAGCCCGGCCCTGCCGAAGGCTATATGTGCTTGCATGCCTCGCGGGACTTTTCGGATGCTTCTCCACCTGATCGTGTAGGAGCTCACACTGCTAACATCCCTTGCACGGCCATGTCGCATGTCATTACCAGCAAGCAACCAGCACCGAGCACCGCTACCCCTCCAAGTCAACGCTCCTCCTCCTCTCTCGGTTTACCTCCACATGCAAGTCCTTTGGATCCACGCCATGCAGCTGATCTCGTTGCTTTTATAGAGAGCATATCAATTATCCCTGCTTTATCTCTATAGATGTCTATATATACATGGGTTCAAGTGCAATATATGAAATGTGTACATGAGCTAATTCCGATTTAGATTCTAGCAATTTTTATCTAATTTCTTGGACGGCTGATGCGGCTTGAATTTGTGTTGGTATTTCCCCAAAGAGGAAGGGATGATGCATTACATCTACGATAGATATTTCCCTCAGTTATGATACCAAGGTATCAATCCAGTAGGAGAATCAAGCAACACTATGTAAATGGTACCTGCACACAAAAACAAATCCTCGCAACCCAACGCGTAAGAGGGGTTGTGAATCCCTCCTTGGTAAAAAGATAGATTAAATTGTGTGTGTTTGGATAAATAGTTCTTAATAAAACACAAAATAAAATAGGTAAAGAAAAAGTGTAGCAAGGTATTTTGGGGTTTTTTGGAATAATATATCTGAAAACAAATACGGTAAAATATAGATCAGAAAGCAATATGATAAAAGATAGACCCGGGGGCCGTAGATTTCACTAGTGGCTTCTCTCGAGAAAATAGCACGCGATGGGTAAACAAATTACTGTTCGGAAATTGATAGAAGAACAAATAATTATGACGATGTCCAAGGCAATGATCAATATATAGGCTTCACGTCCAAGATTAGTAGACCAAAACAATTCTACATCTACCAGTATTACTCCACACATCGACCGCTATCCATTATGCATCTAGTGTATTAAGTTTATGGAGAAATGGAGTAATGCAATAAGAATGATGACATGATGTAGACAAGATCTATTCATGTAGGAATAGACCCCATCTTTTTATCCTTAATAGCAACGATACATACGTGCCATGCTACCCCTTCTTTCACTGGGTGAGGACATCGTAAGATCGAACCCATCACAAAGCACCTCTTCCCATTGCAAGAAAAAATGATATTGTTGGCCTAACTAAACCAAAGATTCGAAGAAGAAATGCGAGGCTATAAATAATCATGCATATAAGAGATAAAAGAAAAATCAAATAATATTCATGGATATAGATCTGATCATAACTCGAACTTCATCAGATCCCAACAAACACACCCCAAAAAGTCATTACATCAAATAGATCTCCAAGAGACCATTGTATTGAGAATAAAAAAGGGAGAAGAAGCCATCTAGCTACTACCTACGGACCCGTAGGTCTATGGTGAACTACTCATGCATCATCGGAGAGGCACCAATGTGGATGATGAACTCCTCCATGATCGTGTTATATCGGATCTCGTGGTTCTGGAACTTGCAGCGGCTGGAACTGTGTTTCTTCGACTCCCCTAGGGTTTCTGGAATATTTGGGTATTTATAGAGTGAAGAGGTGGTGCGGGAGACCCCTGTGGGCCCCACAACCCATCAGGGTACGCTTGGGCCTCCTGGCGCGCCCTGGTGTCTTGTGGGCCCCATGGGCCTCCCCTCTAGTGCTTCCTTGGCTCCCAAGTTGTCTTATGGTCAAAAATAATCTCCAAAAAGTTTTGCTGCGTTTGGACTCTGTTTGATAGGGATATTCAGCGAAGTAAAAAACAAGCAAAAAACAACAACTGGCACTGGGCACTATTGATAACCCACAAGCACTAGTGCAAAATCGGGCTTTAGCTCCGGTTCGTAAGGGCCTTTAGTGTCGGTTCTACAACCGGCACTAAATAGTGGAGACTAAAGGCCCCTCCTTTACTACCGGTTCGGCACGAACCAGTGCTAAAGGGCCACCACGTGGCACTAGCTAGGCCCGGGTGCTGGTAGATCATTAGTACCGGTACTAAATGTTGGGGGGGGGGTTGGTTTTATTTTTTATTTTCCATTAATTTTGTGTTTTCCATTTAATTCTTTTTTGTTTGCTGGTATTTTACGATACTACATATTGTACACGTTATGCATATATATAAATAGATTTTCTCGTAGAACCGCATATATATAAATATATATCATTGAATGTCTCACAACCAACACCATTAATTATTCACACATACACATGTATATATATATACAATTTCTCCTACATGTTGCCTTGGTGCCTTCGGAGCACGATGACAAGTGGTTCATGGGGGCGGTAGCAGGTAATAGTATTCTCCTTTGGGATCTATGACCTGGTCGAGCAAAAATCCCGCTATTTCCTCTTGAAGTGCTAGTATGCGCTCCGTTGGCAGGAGCTGCTCCCGCACCTCTCTGAACTGTTAAGAAGGAGATCAATATGCATGTGTATTAGTTGTGTGACTAGATATCGATAATGGTATGAATAGTGTTCTGACAAACGTACCCAGTCCTGTCTTTGAGATCTGCTCCTTTCGGACGCCATCATGCGAATGTTCTCGCAAACATAGTATGCACACAGATCATTTCCCGACGCCTGCTTCAGGGCCTTTACGAGAATGGAATTGAATCAGATAATGATTAATCAAGCATGATAATTAATTAATGGTATTGAAACAAGAATTAAAGAGATGGTAGCTAGCTAGTACTACTTAATTACTTACCTTTGGTCGATACCAAAACAGCTTTTTTGCCCATTTGCGTGGAGTGATGAACTTTGCCCAAGCCCTTCCCGCCGGTAAAGAAAACTAATAAAGGGGTTATTAAATAGTTCATATCAGGAAGAAAACTAAATAGGCCGAGATATAGTTAATAATGATTGAAATTGCCTGTTGACTATCCCCTTCAAGATGGTGTGGTCTCTTTCTTTTTTAAGTAGTGAGTCCAGTACTTCAACTTTTCCTTCTTCAACTTTAATGTCTAACAAGATCCAGTGGAAACTGCATGCGCACACGTTTGCATGTCTTAATTAAGCGGGCATGTGCATAACACTAATCAACTACCGTAAACCATATACAATTAATTATTAACATCTAGCTAGCTAGTAAGCAAAAACAGAATTTGTAGTACAAGACAGTGTGACTCACAGGAAGTTGTAAGGAAGTAGTATATCTTCATTGGTATTGAGGCGCTTGAAGAACTCTAGCATGCTTTCCTCTAAACTTGCTCTACAACTTGGAAAATTCCATGTCTACTCATTAATGGTATTTGGGTCAATGAACCCAATGCCATAGTGTCCATATTTTTTCATTTTATACATCTTCATCCTGCATATAATACCACATAAAAGAATATAGTGAGGATAATTACATGTAATGATTGATCAAAATGATCACTACAGCTAGCTTGAGACTTAAATTATAGAAAGAAATCACTTACAGACAATAGCAACTGACGATAGATTTGTTGAGTGTGTCTTGATTGTATAACTGAAATAGTTCTGAATACTCAACGGACAAAGCTTTCTCATGGAAGTAATGCTCCTCCTTGACATTCACCATGAGGGACTCTCGATTGGAATTCTTGGTAATGTTCATGTACCATTGATGAAATTCATACATTCTCATTGGGAGGTTATTGACCTTGTCTGGCTCGACCAAAGGTTGGCCCCGGACATATTTCCGTTTTATTTCCTCCTCTCTAAGCGGAGACATGGGCTCGATTTTGAGGAGTTGTCCAACAGTGATCTTGAGCATTTCAGCCTGCATTATATGATCCTCGGTTATTACCACATCGCCCAGCTAGGGAACGTTAACGGTTTGCCCACAATAATATTGGGCGCGCGTACTCTCATGTGTTGTTGGAACAACAAGCGGGGGGATCGATTGCGCTGCCTGTTCTCCCAGCTGGGGAATGGTTTTCCCGCATTTTTTGACAGCTTCTTGTTGGCTCGAGCTCGAGCTCGCTTCCTTCTTTAGTCGTGCTTGATGTAGCTTCCTGAGTTGGTGCTCATAGTATGAGTCAACAGGCTTGGGAGCTGGTTTTCTTGCCATATGAATAAAGTGGTCCATAACTTTCTCAGGCACTTTCTCCCTTGGCGGCGGTGCCGGTTTCGGTCCAAAATGGGCGTCCACTTGGGCCTGCACTATGGATGCGTTTTGCTCCTCGGTCATGTTGTAAGGCCTCTGAGGAAGAGGAGCAAGGCTTGGACCATATTTATATCGCTTGTCTCCGCCTGTACTTCCTGTACTACCTCGACTCGTACCGCTACGCACCATAGCTGCAGCGTGTCTCTTCTGCGATTGCTGAGACGACGGAGACGGCTGACGTGGCTGAGTTGGAGCAGGAGGAGTGGCCTGACGCTGTGCCGGACTTGAAGCAGGGGGTGAGGCTTGACACGGTGTCGGACTTGAAACATGAGGAGTGGCCTAACGCTGTGCCGGACTTGAAGCAGGAGTCTACTCACGCGTTCGGGGACTTGGAGGAGGTGGCGGACTTCAAGGAGGAGTCGGCTCACGCGTTCGTGGACTTGGAGGAGCGGGAGTCTACTGACTCGGTGGTGGACTTCGAGGAGGAGTTGGCTGATGCGGTGTCGGTGGACTTCGAAAGATGATGCAATCCTTTCTCCATAGGATGATATAATGTATGGCCTCTCCCAGTGTGCGCTCGTCGTCACCTCCAGGAATGTCAAGCTGTAGCCCCGAATATGGGTCCACCACTTCATCAACCAAGACACGAGCATAGCCCACTGGAATCGGGGTGCAATGGAAGGTTGCTTCGGGGCTAATTGTAAAAGCAACGACGTCCACCACCTTCATGGACATGTTCTTCATTTTGGAGTGTAGCTCACAATTAGTGTTCTCTATGATGTCATCCACAGGGTATGTATCCAGCAGTGTGTCGCCCGAGGCGGAACCAATGCTGCTTCTCGGCATGGATGGGACTGTGCTATCCAATGCTGGACGATCATCCGCTTGTTGATGCCGCTGCTGAGACCCCCTTTCCTGGCTAAGTGAGTCGATCTGCTACTGCTGCTGCTGGAATTTGAGTGCCAAGTCCGCATGCCTTGCTTCTAGGCCTTGAAGCCATTCTGCGTCCTGCTTCCTCTGCTCCTCCTCCAGCTTCCTCTTCTTCTCCTCCTCCATCTTCTTTCTTGCACGGGTCCTTGCCGAAAAGCCCTCATACCAGGGAATAACGCCCTTGCCTCGTGTTCTTCCCGGGTGTTCAGGATTTCCTAGGGTGCGCGTAAGCTCGTCGTTCTCTCTGTTGGGCGTGAACACCCCATTTCGAGCATCTTCTATTGCGTCAAGTAACTTTTGTTCAGCTCCTTTTAGACTTGCCTTCTTCAAAACCAGGCTTGTCTTTGGGTCCAATGCCCCCCATGCACATAGAACCAACTTCTGCACCTGGGGGGCCAACTCCTAGTAACCGGAGTGACCCCTGCATCCTCCATCTCTTGCTCAGACTTATCCCACTTAGGCATTGCCACCGTGTAGCCAACTAGACCCAGCCCATGGAACTGTGTCTTTTTTGCGGCATTGGCCTTGTTTTTTCTCGACCGTTCCTTAGATAATTCTGATTCCTTGAATTTCACGAAAGCAGGTTAGTGTTCTCTTTGCTTCTCCAGTGTTCCCTTGAATTCTGGAGTCTTCCTTTTTGCAGCGAGGTAGTTGGACCATACAGTTTTCTTGTGGGTGTTGAATGCAATTGCCATCTTCTTAAGAGCAGCGTCCTTGACTTTCTGCACATCTACATCAGTGAAATAATCTGGTAGGGTGAAATGTTCCATCAGAGATTCCCAAAGCTTTTGTTTTGCTCTATCATCGACCCAAGTAACATCTGGATGTTTAGTTTTTCGCTCTTTCCATTCTTGAATGGAGATCGGGAGTTGGTCCTTCACAAGAACTCCGCACTAACGAGTCCACTTGTTCGCAATGTTCTTAGGCGTGAGGGGTTCGCCATTGGCTTTGATGGAGTCGATGTTGTACTTTAGAACCTCCATCAACTTTTTGCCTGGGCCTCGCTTTGTCCTGCTGTTTGTAGAAGCAGATTTGCTCGATCCAGAGGGCTGAAAGAAGAAAGATCGATTCGTTAATATATCTTCAAATAAAAAACCATGTGGTGATCACCAGATGCCTGCTTATATAAATATACCTTACCGGTAGTCTTTGTTATTTCAAGATCAACATTGTCTGTGTCATCATAAACATTGTCTGCATCATCATAATCATAATCATAGTTCATGACTTCATCAACTCGGTCGTCGAGATCGAATATCTTATCATCACCCTCCCCGGTATTGTTCAGATATTGGGAGCCGTCATCTGCTTCATTCTTGCCTGCGAGGGCTGCGTATGATCTCGAACAATTCCTCTTCTCTCTCTCTACCGGTATTGTCCCCCATAGCTTTTACTTAACTAATACAGAAGAAATATAAAACAATTTAGTATTAAAATTACAATGCATGGATGCAATAAATAAGGGAAAACTGAATCATATAGTAAATAATATGCATCGTCTCGATTAATATATAATCTCGAATATATTGTCTCGAATAATATATATAATCTTGAATACATCGTCTCGAATATTATATATTGAATACATCACTTGTTAGGTACCTAATAAAGATTGAATACTACAGAAGAATCTAGGCCACTCGCGGTTCCTGGGGCGCGGGCAGTTGATGACCCACAAGTGTAGGGATCTATCGTAGTCCTTTCGATAAGTAAGAGTGTCGAACCCAACGAGGAGCAGAAGGAAATGATAAGCGGTTTTCAGTAAGCTTTTCTCTGCAAGCACTGAAATAGTAGGTGATAGATAGTTTTGTGATAAGGTAAATAGTAACAAGCAAAAAGTAAATAAAGTAAATAAAGTGCAGCAAGGTGGCCCAATCCTTTATGTAGCAAAGGATAAGCCTGGACAAATTCTATAATGAGAAAGGAGCTCCCGAGGACACATTGGGAATTATCGTCAAGCTAGTTTCATCACGTTCAGAAGATTCACATTCAGTACTTTGATAATTTGATATGTGGGTGGACCGGCACTTGGGTACTACCCTAACATGGACAAGCATCCCACTTATGATTAACCCCTATTGCAAGCATACGCAACTACAAAAAGGAGTATTAAGGTAAACCTAACCACATCATTAAACATATGGGTCCATAACAATCCCTAACGAAGCAACGCATAAACTAGGGTTTAAGCTTCTGTCACTCTAGCAACCCATCATCTACTTATTACTTCCCTATGCCTTCCTCTAGGCCCAAATAATGGTGAAGTGTCATGTAGTCGACGTTCACATAACACCACTAGAGGAGAGACGACATACATCTCATCAAAATATCAAACAAATACCAAATTCACATGACTACTAATAGCAAGACTTCACCCATGTCCTCAGGAACAAACGTAACTACTCACAAAGCATATTCATGTTCATAATCAGAGGGGTAATAATATGCATGAAGGATCTGAACATATGATCTTCCACCAAGTAAACCAAATAGCATCAACTACAAGGAGTAATCAACACTACTAACAACCCACAGGTACCAATTTGTGGTTTTGATACAAGATTGGATACAAGAGATGAACTAGGGTTTTGAGATGAGATGGTGCTGTGAAGATGTCAATGGAGATTGACCCCCTCCCGATGAGAGGATCATTGGTGATGACGTTGGTGATGAATTCCCCCTCCCTGAGGGAAGTGTCCCCGGCAGAATAGCTCCGCCAGAGCCCTAGATTGATTCTGCCAAGGTTCCGCCTCGTGGCGGCGGAGTTTCATCCCGTAAGCTTGCCCACGATTTTTTCCAGGGGAAAACCCTTCATATAGCAGAAGATGGACGCCAGAAGTCCACCAGGGGGCCCAGGAGATAGGGGGCCGCTCCCTGGGGGGGGGGGGCGCCCCCTGTCTCCTGGACAGGGTGTGGGCCCCCCTGACCTATTTCTTTTGTCCAAAAAATTTAATTAAATCTAAAAAGTTGTTTCGTGGAGTCTCAGGTCTTTTGCAATTGTGCAGAATAGGTTTTCAACGTTTGCTCCTTTTACGGCCAGAATTCCAGCTGCCGGCATCCCCCCTCTTCATGGTAAACCTTGTAAAATAAGAGAGAATAGCCATAAGTATTGAGATATAATGTGTAATAACAGCCCATAATGCAATAAATATTGATATAAAAGCATGATGCAAAATGGATGTACCAACTCCCCCAAGCTTAGACCTCGCTTGTCCTCAAGCGGAAGCCGAAATCGAAAAATATGTCCACTTGTTTAGACATAGAGGTGTCGATAAAAATAAAATACGGACATGAGGGCATCGTGATCATTCTAATAATAGCAACATATATGGATTTTGTCATATGATTTCCTATGTTCAAGTAATAAGCAATTCACAATGTCAAGTATGGTTTAAAAACTTCATTGGGAACTAACAAACTATAATCTCAGTCATTGAAGCAATTGCAATTTATCGTAACATCAGAAAGAGTCAATAATAGAGCTTTTCAGCAAGCTCACATACTCAACCATCTCGTAGTCCTCTATAATTGTTAACACTCACGCAATACTTGTGGTTATAAAGTTTCAGCCGGACACTGAGAAACATAGGGGCTTATTGTGTTGCCTCCCAACATATTCACCTTTAGGTGATGTCAACAATAATAGCCTATGCCAACTTACATCCAATTGGATATATGTATCATGATCTTTCAAACACGAGGAGCTTGCCAAAGCATAAAATGAAAAAGGGAAAGGTGAAGATCACCTTGACTCAACATAAAGTAAAAACATAAAGTAAAAGATAGGCCCTTCGCTGAGGGAAGCAGAGGTTGTCATGCGCTTTTAGGGTTAATGCACAAAATCTTAGTGCAAAAGAACGTCACTTTATATTGCCCCTTGTATGTGGACCTTTATTATGCAATCCGTCACTTTTATTACTTCCACAACTGTGACGCCCCCGATTCAATCGTACACTAATCATGCACGCAAATGTGTACGATCAAGATTAGGGACTCACGGGAAGATATCACAACACAACTCTACAAATAAAATAAGTCATACAAGCATCATAATACAAGCCAGGGGCCTCGAGGGCTCGAATACAAGTGCTCGATCATAGACGAGTCAGCGGAAGCAACAATATCTGAGTACAGACATAAGTTAAACAAGTTTGCCTTAAGAAGGCTAGCACAAACTGGGATACAGATCGAAAGAGGCGCAGGCCTCCTGCCTGGGATCCTCCTAACTACTCCAGGTCGTCGTCGGCGGGCAGCACGTAGTAGTAGGCACCTCCGGTGTAGTAGGGGTCGTCGTCGACGGTGGCGTCTGGCTCCTGGACTCCAGCATCTGGTTGCGACAACCAGGAAAAAGGAAAGGGGGAAAAAGGGGGGAGGAAGCAACCGTGAGTACTCATCCAAAGTACTCGCAAGCAAGGAACTACACTACATATGCATGGTTATAAGTGTAAGGAGGCCATATCAGTGGACTGAACTGCAGAATGCCAGAATAAGAGGGGGGGTAACTAATCCTGTCGAAGACTACGCTTCTGGTCACCTTCGTCTTGTATCAAGTATAAGAGAGCAGATTGAAGTCCTCCAAGTAGCATCTCCAAGTAACATCTCATAGCATAATCCTACCCGGCGATCCCCTCCTCATTTCCCTGAGGTAGAGCGACCACCGGTTGTATCTGGCACTTGGAAGGGTGTGTTTTATTAAGTATCCGGTTCTAGTTGTCATAAGGTCAAGGTACAACTCCATGTCGTCCTGTTACCGAAGATCACGGCTATTCGAATAGATTAAACTTCCCTGCAGGGGTGCACCACATAGCCCAACACGCTCGATCCCATTTGGCCGGACACACTTTCCTGGGTCATGCCCGGCCTCGGAAGATCAACACGTCGCAGCCCCACCTAGGCTCAACAGAGAGGCCAGCACGCCGGTCTAAACCTAAGCGCGCAGGGGTCTGGGCCCATCGCCCTGAGCACACCTGCACGTTGCGTACGCGGCCGGTGAGCAGACCTAGCAACCTCCATTACAAAGGAAGTTGCGTTAACGCAGTCCAACCCGGCGCGCGCCGCTCAGTCGCTGACGTCACGAAGTGCTTCGGCTGATACCACGACGTCGGGATACCCATAACTACTCCCACGTAGATGGTTAGTGCGTATAGGCTCGTAGCCAGACTCAGATCAAATACCAAGATCTCGTTAAGCGTGTTAAGTGTCCGCGAACGCCGAACAGGGCCAGGCCCACCTCTCTCCTAGGCGGTCTCAACCTGCCCTGTCGCTCCGCCACAAAAGATCCACACAGAGGGCCGTCGGGACAAAGGTCCTTTCAGCCCCCAATCCGTGAATCACTCGCGGGTACTCTTCGAGCTGACCCGACTTTAGTCACCATCTGTATAGTATGTATGTATGTATAGTATATACCCGTGATCACCTCCCAAGTGATCAGGGCCCGATAGTATAGCAAGGCAGACTGACAAGAATGTAAGGCCAATGATGATAGACTAGCATCCTATACTAAGCATTTAGGATTGCGGGTAAGGTATCAATGACTGTAGCAGCAATGACAGGCTATGCATCAGAATAGGATTAACGGAAAGCAGTAACATGCTACACTACTCTAATGCAAGCAGTATAGAGGAGAATAGGCGATATCTGGTGATCAAGGGGGGGGGGGCTTGCCTGGTTGCTCTGGCAAGAGAGAGGGGTCGTCAACTCCGTAGTCGAACTGGGCAGCAGCAGCGTCGGTCTCGTAGTCTACCGGAGAGAAGAGGGGGAAGAAACAATGAATACCAAGTAAACAGATCCATATCGAGGCATGACATGTCAAGAAGCGAAGCTAGGCGTGCCCTAACGTGGTATAAGGTGGTACTGGTCAAGGGGGAACCATCCGGGAAAGTATTCCCGGTGTTTCGTGTTTTCGGGCAGAGGAGCCGGAGGGGGAAAGTTGCGGGTTCGATAGGTTAGGGGTGTGTGGTGGACGAACGGACTGCGTATCCAGAATCGTCTCGTCGTTCTGAGCAACTTTCATGTACAAAGTTTTCCCATCTGAGCTACGGTTTATTTTATATTAATTTTTAAAAATTTAATCATTTTTAGAATTTATTTAATTATTTAACTCTAACATTATCCAGAATAGTATATGCTGATGTCATCATGACGTCAGCAGTCAACAGAGGTGTTGACTGGTCAAACTGACGTGTGGGTCCAGTGGGACCCACCTGTCATACACTGTTTTAATTAACTAACTATTAATTAGGTTAATTAGTGATTAGGTTAATCTAA
>NC_041389.1:675033440-675035260 GCF_002162155.2 Triticum dicoccoides
AAGATCAACACGTCGCAGCCCCACCTAGGCTCAACAGAGAGGCCAGCACGCCGGTCTAAACCTAAGCGCGCAGGGGTCTGGGCCCATCGCCCTGAGCACACCTGCACGTTGCGTACGCGGCCGGTGAGCAGACCTAGCAACCTCCATTACAAAGGAAGTTGCGTTAACGCAGTCCAACCCGGCGCGCGCCGCTCAGTCGCTGACGTCACGAAGTGCTTCGGCTGATACCACGACGTCGGGATACCCATAACTACTCCCACGTAGATGGTTAGTGCGTATAGGCTCGTAGCCAGACTCAGATCAAATACCAAGATCTCGTTAAGCGTGTTAAGTGTCCGCGAACGCCGAACAGGGCCAGGCCCACCTCTCTCCTAGGCGGTCTCAACCTGCCCTGTCGCTCCGCCACAAAAGATCCACACAGAGGGCCGTAGGGACAAAGGTCCTTTCAGCCCCCAATCCGTGAATCACTCGCGGGTACTCTTCGAGCTGACCCGACTTTAGTCACCATCTGTATAGTATGTATGTATGTATAGTATATACCCGTGATCACCTCCCAAGTGATCACGGCCCGATAGTATAGCAAGGCAGACTGACAAGAATGTAAGGCCAATGATGATAGACTAGCATCCTATACTAAGCATTTAGGATTGCGGGTAAGGTATCAATGACTGTAGCAGCAATGACAGGCTATGCATCAGAATAGGATTAACGGAAAGCAGTAACATGCTACACTACTCTAATGCAAGCAGTATAGAGGAGAATAGGCGATATCTGGTGATCAAGGGGGGGGCTTGCCTGGTTGCTCTGGCAAGAGAGAGGGGTCGTCAACTCCGTAGTCGAACTGGGCAGCAGCAGCGTCGGTCTCGTAGTCTACCGGAGAGAAGAGGGGGAAGAAACAATGAATACCAAGTAAACAGATCCATATCGAGGCATGACATGTCAAGAAGCGAAGCTAGGCGTGCCCTAACGTGGTATAAGGTGGTACTGGTCAAGGGGGAACCATCCGGGAAAGTATTCCCGGTGTTTCGTGTTTTCGGGCAGAGGAGCCGGAGGGGGAAAGTTGCGGGTTCGATAGGTTAGGGGTGTGTGGTGGATGAACGGACTGCGTATCCAGAATCGTCTCATCGTTCTGAGCAACTTTCATGTACAAAGTTTTCCCATCTGAGCTACGGTTTATTTTATATTAATTTTTAAAAATTTAATCATTTTTAGAATTTATTTAATTATTTAACTCTAACATTATCCAGAATAGTATATGCTGATGTCATCATGACGTCAGCAGTCAACAGAGGTGTTGACTGGTCAAACTGACGTGTGGGTCCAGTGGGACCCACCTGTCATACACTGTTTTAATTAACTAACTATTAATTAGGTTAATTAGTGATTAGGTTAATCTAACTATAATTAATTAACTTAATTAATTCCTTAATTAATTATTATTATTATTATTATTTATTTTTAATCTTCTTTTTTTGTTCCGGGGGCGTGGGCCCCGTTTGGCAGTGGCCCGAATGGCCTAACGGGCGCTGGGCGCCGGGCGGTACGGGCGACGAGCGCCAGCCCGATAGGGCGCCGCGGGGCAACGGGCGAAGGGGCGGGCGCGTGGCCTGGCGTCGGTGGCCGTGGCCACAGCCGGAGCGCGGGGAGGTTGTGGCACAGGGGCAACCACGACTCGCGGGGCGCGCGTGGCGCGGCGCGCCGTCGGGCGCCGGCCGTAGCAGCAACGGCAAGGCGGAGGGAGGGTTGCGCGGGCGAGCGGAGCCAGGGCAGCACGGCAGGCGCGGGGCGGAGGCCGGCGCGGGCGCAGCCTGGTCGTGCAC
>NC_041389.1:675035759-675082918 GCF_002162155.2 Triticum dicoccoides
AGGGGGAGTGGGGGCTGTGTGCGGTAGTGGCTAGGGTTTGGGAAGTGGGGAGGGGGTTATGCTGGGGACGACTGGGCCGGCCTGGGGGCCCGATGGCCTGCTGGGCCGTGGCCCAGTTGGGCCGGGGGTTGCTTTCTCTTTTTTTTTTTGGTTTTGTTTTCTGTTTTTTTTGTATTTTCCATTTCCTTTATTTTCTATTCTGTTTTAATCTTAAGTTCCTCTTTACTTTAGTTTTATAAACTATAAAAGTAGTCCCTACTTTAGTGTTAATAAATAGGCTACTTACCACATAAGTTTGGGCAACTAAATAAAAGAGTTTAATATTTTATTTAACGTAATAGGCTCTCAACTAATTGGTTTTGCTACTGTTTAAAACATTCTAGAGTATTTTACACTTTTATGAAAGTGTGGTTTCTCTACCATAATTACCTATGCATTATTCGGCAATCACCGAACATTTTTGTTTTAATTTTTGAAAACTGTTATTATTTACCAAACTTTGAATTTGAATTTTGGTCCGGTTTTGACCTAACGATAGATTAACAACAGTAACCGAGGTGACGTGGCATGATTAGCGTGGGATTACTGTAGCATGATTATCCGGGTGTTACAACAACAAGTTCATACAAAGCTTATTTTCTTTGCACTAATAAGTCACACATATTTAGAGAGCAATTTTTATTGCTTGCAGCGATGACAAATTACTTGAAGGATCTTATTCAATCCATAGGTAGGTATGGTTGACTCTCATGGCAAAACTGGGTTTAAGGATATTTGGAAGCACAAGTAGTATCTCTACTTAGTGCAAGAAATTTGGCTAGCATGAGGGGAAAAGGCAAGCTCAACATGTTTGGAAGGTCAATGACAATATACTTTAACTGAGATGTTGGAAAACATAAACCATTACGTTGTCTTCCTTGTCCAACGTTAACTCTTTTAGCATGTCATACTTAATGAGTGCTTCACAATCATAAAAGATGCCAAGATAATATATTTATATGTGAACCCCTCTTTCCTTATCACTTCCTATTAATTGCAACGATGACCAAGGCTACGTTCATCAACTCTCAACAATTTTTATGCCTCATATTTTCTATGTGTGAACTTATCACTATCCATAAGATCAATATGAACTCTTTTGTTCTTTCTACTTTCTCAAGATCATAGCAACATAGCAAAGCCCTTGACTCAACACTAATCTTTATTATAGATAGCACACAGACTCGATTACATAAAGAGATCACAATGAAAAACTCAAAAATACTTGATATTAAAACTTCGAACTAATAGATCAAGATACTACTAAAAGGATAGAACTAAACAAAACGATAAAGATAGGAGTGTGATGGTGATACGATACCGGGGCACCTCCCCCAAGCTTGGCAGTTGCCAAGGGGAGTGCCCATACCCATGTGATTATTTCTCCTTCTTCACGGTTGGCGTTATGATCTTCTTGGCGATGATGCCCTTCAGGATACGGTTCTCCTCCTCGAGCTTATTGACTTGTTGTTTGAGGTCCATGATTTCTTTGCGGAGCTTGCCCGTAACGGCCAAAGCTCCGTTTACCCAAGGATGCTGCATAGCTTCTGGAGAACACGTGAAACTCTTTTTCATATTTTCATAAGAAAGAAATCTAGAGTTGGAAGGGATGACCGAAGCAGGGACAGCCAGGCTAGGTAGTTCCCCCATAGTGAATTCTGCTTGGAGACGAGAGGTAACTTCTTCATCTTCCTCCATGGCATCTATCCTTTTCAAATCAGCCTCCATCTCATCCTCTGTTAATGGTCCAAAGTGATAGGCATCGATATTTGCTCCTGGACCTGGCGTTGGGTGAGACATCCGGCTCTCCCCAACTGATTCTTGAGAAGACATCTTGCTCAATTCTGCAGCAGGAACAGCTCGAAACGAAAACATAGGATATTTGCATGATACGGTGGTCAAAACCTTCAGGAGTATATATAATGAATTTTTACCGACCTAAATACATAACATACAAGAAAACGGAGTCCGGGGGGCACACGAGGTGCCCACGAGATAGGGGGGCGCGCCCTACAGGGGGGGGCGCACCCTCCTCTCCCGTGGGAGCCTCGTGTCCCTTCCGGACTACTTCTTTCTTCCTAAAATCCTTAAATAATCCAAAACTGGTGAAAATTGCCATTAGAGTTGTTTTGGAGTTGGTTTACTTACCGTACCACGTACCTATGCCTTTTCGGAGTCTGGAACGTTCTGGAAAGTGTCTCTTATGTATTCCTCAAGGGTTATGGTTTCAATAATATTAGTTTCAACATTGATAGAATTACCTGAAATATAATGTTTAATTCTTTGACCATTTACTACCCTCGGATTTTTGCCTTCAAAGTTGTTGATTTTATAGCACCAGAACAATAGACCTCCTCGATAACGCCGGGACCTTCCCATTTTGAGAGAAGTTTTCCTGCAAAAAATCTTAAACGAGAGTTGAACAATAACACATAATCTCCTACGTTAAACTCACGCTTTTGTATCCTCTTATCATGCCAGCGTTTGACTTTTTCCTTGAAAAGCTTAGCATTCTCATATGCCTGGGTTCTCCATTCATCAAGTGATCTAATATCAAATAACCTTTTCTCACCGGCAAGTTTGAAGTCATAATTAAGCTCTTTAATAGCCTAATATGCTTTATGTTCAAGTTCAAGAGGTAAATGGCATGCTTTTCCATAAACCATTTTATATGGAGACATACCCATAGGATTTTTGTATGCAGTTCTATAAGCCCATAATGCATCATCAAGTTTTTTGGACCAATTCTTTCTAGATCTATTCACAGTCTTTTGCAAAATTAATTTGAGCTCTCTATTGCTCAACTCTACTTGACCACTAGACTACGGGTGATAAGGAGATGCAATTCTATGATTGACATCATACTTAGCAAGCATATTACGGAAAGCACCATGAATAAAGTGTGAACCACCATCAGTCATAAGATATCTAGGGACTCGAAACCTCGGAAAAATAACTTCTTTAAGCATTTTAATAGAAGTGTTATGATCAGCACTACTAGTTGGAATAGCTTCTACCCACTTAGTAACGTAATCAACAACAACTAAAATATGTGTATAACCATTGGAGGTAGGAAAAGGTCCCATATAATCAAAGCCCCAAACATCAAACGGTTCAATAACAAGAGAATAATTCATAGGCATTTCTTGACGTCTACTGATGTTACCTATTCTTTGACATTCATCACAAGATACGGCAAACTTACGAGAATATTTGAAAAGAGTAGGCCAATAAAAACCAGATTGTAGTACCTTGTGTACAGTTCTATCTCCAGCGTGGTGTCCTCCATAGGATTCAGAGTGACACTTGCGTAGGATTTGTTCCTGTTCATGCTCAGGCACACAACGTCTAATAATACCATCTACTCCTTCTTTATAAAGGTGTGGATCATCCCAGAAGTAATGTCTTAAATCATAAAATAACTTTTTCTTTTGTTGGTATGTGAAACTAGGCGGTATATATTTAGCAACAATGTAATTAGCATAGTCAGCATACCAAGGAGCAGTACGAGAAGCATTGACAACCGCTAATTGTTCATCAGGAAAGCTATCATTAATAGGCAGTGGGTCATCAAGAACATTTTCTAGCCTAGACAAGTTGTCTGCAACGGGGTTCTCAGCTCCTTTTCTATCAACAATATGCAAGTCAAATTCTTGGAGCAATAGAACCCATCTAATGAGTCTAGGCTTAGCATCTTTCTTTTCCATAAGGTATTTAATAGCAGCATGATCAGTGTGAATAGTAACTTTGGAATCAACAATATAAGGTCTAAACTTATCACATGCAAACACAACTTCTAAGAATTCTTTTTCAGTGGTAGCATAATTTCTCTGGGCAGTATCAAGAGTCTTGCTAGCATAATGGATAACATTCAATTTCTTATTGACTCTTTGCCCTAAAACAGCCCCTACAGCATAATCACTAGCATCGCACATAATTTTAAAAGGTAAATTCCAATCAGGTGGCTGAACAATAGGTGCAGTGATCAAAGCTTTCTTAAGTGTTTCAAATGCTTCTACACAATCATCATCAAAGACAAAAGGAATATCTTTTTGCAATAAGTTAGTCAGAGGCCTAGAGATTTTAGAAAGGTCCTTAATGAACCTCCTATAAAAACCGGCATGACCAAGGAAACTTCTTATACCTTTTATGTCCTTGGGACATGGCATCTTTTCAATAGCATCAACTTTGGCTTTATCAACTTCAATACCTCTCTCGGAGATCTTGTGCCCCAAGACAATGCCTTCATTAACCATTAAGTGACACTTTTCGCAATTCAGGACGAGACTAGTGTCTTCGCATCTCTGCAAAACTCGATCATGGTTGCTCAAACAATCATCAAAAGAGAATCCATAGACGGAGAAGTCATCCATGAATACCTCACAAATCTTTTCACAAAAATCAGAAACTATAGCCATCATGCATCTTTGAAAGGTAGCAGGTGCATTACATAAACCAAAAGGCATACGTCTATAAGCAAAAGTACCAAAAGGGAAAGTAAAAGTAGTTTTAGATTGATCCCTCGCTGATACATGTATCTGAGAGAAGCCAGAATAACCATCTAGAAAGCAAAAATGTGTGTGTTTGGATAGCCTTTCTAGCATTTGATCAATAAAAGGTAAAGGATAATGATCTTTCTTAGTAGCTTTATTTAACTTACGGAAATCAATTACCATCCTATAGCCTGTAATAATTCTTTGCGGGATCAATTCATCTTTATCATTAGGAACAACAGTAATACCTCCCTTTTTAGGGACACAATGGACATGGCTTACCCATTCACTATTAGCAACGGGATAAATAATACCTGCCTCAAGGAGTTTTAGTATCTCCTTTCTTACCACTTCCTTCATTTTGGGATTTAATCGTCATTGAGGATCTCTAACTGGTTTGGCATCTTTCTCCACTGAAATTTTCTGTTGACATAATGTGGGACTAATGCTCTTAAGATCATCTATGGTATATCCAATAGCAGCTCGATGCTTCTTCAGAGTTTTCAGTAATCTTTCTTCTTCTTTCTCTGAAAGGTTAGCACTAATAATAACAGGATATATTTCTTTTTCATCAAGATAAGGATACTTAAGATTATCAGGTAATGGTTTGAGTTCAAACACGGGATCACCCTTGGGTGGAGGGGGATCCCCAAGAATTTCAACAGGAAGATTATGTTTCAGCATAGGCTCTTGTTTAAGGAGCACTTCATCTATTTCTTCCCTTTCCTTCAAAAACATATCGTTTTCATGGTCTAGCAAATATTGTTCTAACGGATCAGTTGGAGGAACAGCAATGGAAGCAAGACCAATAATTTCATCCTTACTAGATGGTTCCTTTTCACGATGTTGTCTGCTAAACTTGGCAAAATTAAACTCATGAGACATACCATCTATGCCAACAGTGACAATATTCTTTTCACAATCAATCTTAGCACTAGTAGTATTCAAGAAGGGTCTACCAAAAATAATGGGACAAAAATCATCTTGGGGGGAACCAAGAACAAGAAAATCAGCAGGGTATTTAATCTTTCCACACAAGACTTCAATATCTCTAACAATCCCAATATGTTTAATGGTGTCCCTATTGGCAAGCTTAATAGTAACATCAATGTCTTCTAATTCAACATGTGCAATATCGTGCATAATTTCTTTATAAAGATCATAAGGTATCGCATTAGCACTAGCACCCATATCACATAAATCATGATAACAATGATCTCCTATTTTAACAAAAATAATAGGCGTGCCTACAACAGGTCTACGTGTCTTAGTATCAGGTCTAGCAATATTAGCAGTTTCACCCAAGAAAGAGATAACATGCCCATCTAAATCCTCATCCAAAAGATCTTTAATCATGGCAATACCAGGTTCAACATTAATTTTCTCAGATGGTGTATATGTCCTGGTATTACTCTTACGAACAACAGTCGAAGCTTTAACATGATCTTTTATCCTAACAGAGAAAGGAGGTTTTTCAACATAAGCAGTAGGAATAATAGGATCACTATATGTAATAGTCTTCTCTTCGATTGTAATAGGTGCAACTACTTTCACTTCAACATGAGGATTATATTTAAACCACTTCTCGTTAGGGAGATCAACGTGAGTAGCAAAAGTTTCACAAAAAGTAGCTACTATCTTAGAGTCAAGTCCATACTTAGAGCTAAATCCACGGAAAGCATCGGTATCCATAAAAGATTTAACACAATCAAACTTAGGTGTCATACCTGACTCCTTACCATCGTCAGAACCCCAACCTGCAGAGTTGCATTAATTTCTTTCCAATAAGTCCCATTTGAAATCAATAGTCTTTAGCATATAGGAACCAACACAGGAAGTATCGAGCAAGTTGCGATTATCAAGAGAAAGCCGAGCATAAAAATTCCGAATAATCATTTCCCGAGCGAGCTCATGATTGGGGCATGAATATAGCATTGTCTTAAGCCTCCCCCAAGCTTGAGCGATGCTTTCTCCTTCGCGAGGACAGAAATTATATGTGTAACTACGATCACGATGAACAAGATGCATAGGCTAGAACTTCTGGTGAAATTCCAACTTCATTCGCTTATAATTCCAAAATCTTGTATCATCCCATAGCCTATACCATGTCATTGCATCTCCCTTCAAATATAAAGGGAAGACCTTCCTTTTGACAACATCATCGGGAATACCTGCAAGCTAAAATAATCCACAAACTTCATCCAGAAAGATAAGGTGTAACTCGGGATGCAATGTTCCGTCTCATGCAAAAGGATTAGCTAGCAGTTTTTCTATCATACCCGAAGGAATCTCAAAGTGAATATTTTCATAAGGTTCAGTAGGTTCAGGAGCATCTGTTTGCTCTTCTAGTTGGGGAGAAGATACCCCAAACAAGCCCCTCAAAGGATTAGTTTCCATAGTGACAAGTAACAGAAAAATTTCAGCATGCTATATAAATGTTTCCTTACCAAGTTCCACTCACCAAGAGCGCTATGCTCCCCGGCAACGACACCAGAAAAGAGTCTTGATGACCCACAGGTGTAGGGGATCTATCTAGTCCTTTCAATAAGTAAGAGTGTCGAACCCAACGAGGAGCAGAAGGAAATGATAAGCGGTTTTCAGTAAGGTTTTCTCTGCAAGCACTGAAATAGTAGGTGATCGATAGTTTTGTGGTAAGGTAAATAGTAACGAGCAAAAAGTAAATAAATTAAATAAAGTGCAGAAAGGTGGCCCAATCCTTTATGTAGCAAAGGATAAGCCTGGACAAATTCTATAATGAGAAAGGAGCTCCCGAGGACACATTGGGAATTATCGTCAAGCTAGTTTTCATCATGTTCATAAGATCCACATTCGGTACTTTGATAATTTGATATGTGGGTGGACCGGCACTTGGGTACTGCCCTAACATGGACAAGCATCCCACTTATGATTAACCCCTATTGCAAGCATACGCAACTACAAAAAGGAGTATTAAGGTAAACCTAACCACAACATTAAACATATGGGTCCATATCAACCCCTAACGAAGCAACGCATAAACTAGGGTTTAAGCTTCTGTCACTCTAGCAACCCATCATCTACTTATTACTTCCCTATGCCTTCCTCTAGGCCCAAATAATGGTGAAGTGTCATGTAGTCGACGTTCACATAACACCACTAGAGGAGAGACAACATACATCTCATCAAAATATCGAACGAATACCAAATTCACATGACTACTAATAGCAAGAATTCACCCATGTCCTCAGGAACAAATGTAACTACTCACAAAGCATATTCATGTTCATAATCAGAGGGGTAATAATATGCATGAAGGATCTGAACATATGATCTTCCACCAAGTAAACCAAATAGCATCAACTACAAGGAGTAATCAACACTACTAGCAACCCATAGGTACCAATTGTGGTTTTGATACAAGATTGGATACAACAGATGAACTAGGGTTTTGAGATGAGATGGTGCTGGTGAAGATGTTGATGGAGATTGACCCCCTCACGATGAGTGGATCGTTGGTGATGACGTTGGTGATGAATTCCCCCTCCCGGAGGGAAGTGTCCTCGGCAGAACAGCTCTCCAGAGCCCTAGATTGATTCTGCCAAGGTTCCGCCTCGTGGCGGTGGAGTTTCGTCCCGTAAGCTTGCCCACGATTTTTTCCAGGGGAAAACCCTTCATGTAGCAGAAGATGGACGCCAGAAGCCCACCAGGGGGCCCAGGAGATAGGGGGCCGCGCCCTAGGGGGGGCGCACCCCTGTCTCCTGGACAGGGTGTGGGCCCCCTGGCCTATTTCTTTTGTCCAAAAATTCTAATTAAATATAAAAAGTTGTTTTGTGGAGTCTCAGGTCTTTTGGAGTTGTGCAGAATAGGTTTCCAACGTTTGCTCCTTTTCCAGCCAGAATTCCAGTTGCCGGCATCCCCCCTGTTCATGTAAACCTTGTAAAATAAGAGAGAATAGCCATAAGTATTGAGATATAATGTGTAATAATAGCCCATAATACAATAAATATTGATATAATAGCATGATGCAAAATGGACGTATCAGCGGTGGACACCCAAAGAGAAGGAACCATCACAGAATCATATCTCTGGTCATCTGCCCAAAGAACCTACCAAGTATTGGAGAACCTGACATCCATAGCAACCATGTAGCGATGGACGTGCTCGTCCTCCTCTCTGACATGGTGATGCATCACCTCCGGCGGGGCCGGCTCCCTCTGCACCGAATGTGGCCCACGTGAACGCCACCAAAGGAGATCAGGGTCGACAACGGGGCCTGAGGCCGGGTTCCTTACCATGCGGTGCGCCCCTCCAGGTAGCACCTCCCAGTGCCAGTCCCGGAGCCGAGTCCCAGACATGGGTCAGCCGGACGTCGTCGCGAACGGGTCGACGGCGAGGATGCGGGCAGGGCATCGTCGAGAACAAATACTATATGCCCGCAAAAAGTAACATTTTTTAAATGATTGGATTGTTTGATAACTAAAATTCTATATGCAAATTCTAACAATTTGACATTAATCTAATTCATCTAACTAAAACTAATTCTAAAATTTCTAACATTTATATATATAACTAACATTTCTATAACATTTCTAATATTTCTATAACTAAAAAACATAAAAATTGCTAACATTTCTATAAATATTTCTATAGCTAAAAAACATAAAAAATTTATAACATTTCTATATAACAAACATTTCTAATATTTCTATAACTAAAAAACAGAAAATTTTCTAACATTTCTATAACTAAAAATCATAAAAATTTCTATAACTAAAATTTATAACTAAAAAACTAATGTGTGTGTGTGTGGACATGGCGGCCGGGGCAGGAGCTCACCGGCGAGGCGCGGCGACGGGGATGGAGACGGGCAGTGACGACGGGGATGGGGACGGGGCGGCGTCGACGGGGACGAGGGCGGGCAGGGCGGGGACAACGGGACGATGGGGCGGGGCGCGGCGACATGGTGGGGCGTGACGACGAGGACGACGGGGACGGGGACGGCCGGGGCGGCAACGACAACGGCGACAGCGACGAACACCGACGGGAACGGCGACGGACGGCGACGGGGGCGGCGACGAGGGGCGGCGGCGACGGGGCAGAGGAGAAAGAAGCAGAGGGAGAGATGTGAAACTGAATTTTTTTGAAGTGCTTTCTTATGTAGAACACCCCTTTAGTACCAGTTGGAGCCACCAACCAGTACTATAGGTCTGTTTTGGCCAGGCCAAGCGGGGGGAAGCGCACCTCTTTAGTACCGGGTGGTGGCACCAACTGGTACTAAAGACTCACCCTTTACTACCGGTTGGAGCCACCACCCGGTACTAAAGGGGTGCGCTGCCAGGCAACGGGCACAAAGTTTAGTCCCACCTCGCTGGGCGAAGGGCAGCTGCACTGGTTTATAAACCCAGCTGCGGCTGCTCCTTTGAACTCCTCTATATAGCAGGCTTCTGTGCCTAACTATGGCGCACTGCCCTGTGAGCCTGCTGGCCCTTCTGGGCCTGAATTTGCACACCCTAGGTCTGGCAGGCCCACTGGACAACGCCCCAACAATTTTTTATATAGTTTTTTCTTATCTGCATTATTTATTTTCTTCTATTTATATTAGTGCCGGTAGTTTTCAAATTTGAATAGTTTAAATTTTGAATTATTTGAAATTTGTGTGAGTCACTAGTTTGTGAATAACTTAACTTTGAAAATAGATTTTTTTAGTGATTCCTTTTTCTTATGTTTAATATTAGTGTGTTTTATCATTATATTCAATTTGGTAATGCTTAGGTTATTTAAAAAATGAAATTCCTTTGTAACAGATGAGTTTTCGTCTGAAACCCTGATACTTCGAAAGAGACTGTCCATTTTGTACATGAACTGCATCCAGTTTTTGCGGGAACCCTCTCTACTTTTTTGCTCATGCTATGTGGGTGAAATTATGATACCATGCCAACTTTCAACCTTTTTTGAGTTCATTTGGAATGCTTTTCAATTTCAGGCTCATTTAGCTGAAAAAATCAGTAAATGCATGAAAGAATTTGTTTGCACATAAAATTTCTTCGCGTTTCAAATGAAAAAACACATAACTACCCTAACTATTACAGAGATTCCCTCCTGGCTGTGAAACACAGAAGAAAGTGATGATAGTGAAGCCGATCACATCCCAGATCTTTGGGTGTGAAACTTTTTCTTCGCGTGTGTCCCTTTGCACCGTAGCCATGGAAAATCTTCATCATTTAACTGGATGCTCGGGTCAATATTCACTATGAATGGACCAATTTCATCAAACATTTCATAATCTTCTGACATGTCTGTCTTGTCATCCACTCCCACGATGTTTCTTTTTCCTGAAAGAACTATGTGGTGCTTTGGCTCATCGTATGATCCATTCGCTTCCTTATCTTTTCTTTTTCTCGGCCTGGTAGACATGTCTTTCAGATAAAAAACCTGCACCACATCATTGGCTAGGATGAATGGTTCGTCTGCATACGCAAGATTGTTGAGATCCACTGTTTTCATTCCGTACTACGGGTCTTCCGTTACCCCGCCTCGTGTCATATTGACCCATTTGCATCGAAACAAAGGGACCTTCAAACCACCTCCATAGTTAAGTTCCCATATGTCCTTTATGAAACCGTAATATGTTTCCTTTCCCGTGTTGGTTAATGCATCAAAGCGGACACCACTGTTTTGGTTGGTGCTCTTCTTATCTTGGGCGATCGTGTAAAATGTATTCCCATTTATCTCGTATCCTTTGAAAGTCATTATATTCGAAGATGGTAACTGGGACAGCGAGTACAGGTCATCTTCAATATCGCCATCATGCATGGCACGTTTCTGCAACCAACCGGAAAAAGTCCTTGTTTGTTCACGTGTAATCCAGTTCTCAGACTGCTCCGGGTGTTTGGAGTGTAGAAAATTCTTATGTTCCTCCATATACGGAGCCACCAAGGCGGAATTCTATAGAACTGTGTAGTGTGCTTCAGTGAGAGAATGCCCGTCCATACATATTATTTGATCCCCTCCTAGCGTGCCTTTTCCATCCAGTCTGCCCTTATGCCGCGATTCAGGAACACCAATCGGCTTAAGGTTAGGAATAAAGTCAGTACAAAACTCAATGACCTCCTCATTTTCATGGCCCTTAGAGATGCTTCCTTCTGGCCTAGCACGGTTATGAACATATTTCTTCAAGACTCCCATGAACCTCTCAAAGGGGAACGAAATACAGGACCCAAAATGTTAATCTCTTTGCAAAGGTGAACTAGGACGTGCGTCATGATGTTGAAGAAGGATGGTGGGAACACCAACTCAAAATAGACAAGACATTGCACCAAATCATTCTGTAACCTTGGTATGATTTCTGGATCGATTACCTTTTGAGAGATTGCATTGAGGAATGCACATAGCTTCACAATGGCTAATCGAACGTTTTCTGGTAGAAGCCCCCTCAATGCAACCGGAAGCAGTTGCGTCATAATCACATGGAAGTCATGAGACTTTAGGTTCTGGAACTTTTTCTCTGCCATATTTATTATTCCCTTTATATTTGATGAGAAGCTAGACGGTACCTTCATACTGAGTAGGCATTCAAAGAAGATTTCCTTCTCTTCTTTGGTAAGAGCGTAGCTGGCCTGACCCTGATGTATGCCGTCTTTTCCGTGCATACGTTGCTGGTCCTCCCATGCCTCTAGTGTATCTTTTGTCTTCCCATACACACCCAAGAAGCCAAGCAGGGTCACGCAAAGATTCTTCGTCATGTGCATTACGTCGATTGCGGAGCGGACCTCTAGGTCTTTCCAATATGGCAGGTCCCAAAATATAGATTTCTTCTTCCACATGGGTGCGCGTCCGTCAGCGTCCTTCGGAACAGGTTATCCGCCAGGACCCTTTCCAAAGATTACCTTCAAATCCTTGACCATATCATGTACATCAGCACCAGTACGGTGGCGAGGCTTCGTCTGGTGATCCGCCTCACCTTTGAAATGCTAGCTTGCCTTTCTTTCTTATGGGATGCCTGCTCAGAAGAAATTGACGATGTCCCAGGTACACATTCTTCCTACAACTATCCAAATATATACTGTCGGTATCATCCAAACAGTGCGTGCCTCCGCGGTATCCCTTGTTTGCCTATCCTGAAAGGTTACTGAGAGCAGGCCAATCATTGATGGTCACGAACAGCAACGCCTTTAGGTCAAATTCTTCCTTTTTGTGCTCATCCCACGCACGTACACCTTTTCCATTCCATAGCTGTAATAGTTCTTCAACTAATGGCCTTAGGTACACATCAATGTCGTTGCCGGGTTGCTTAGGGCCTTGGATGAGCACTGGCATCATAAGGAACTTCTGCTTCCTGCACAACCAAGGAGGAAGGTTATACAAACATAGAGTCACAAGCCATGTGCTATGGTTGCCGCTCTGCTCCCCAGAAGGATTAATGCCATCTGCGCTTAGACCAAACCATACGGGTACTCTCAACTTTCCGTCTTTCTTACGGTCTTCTCCGTGCCATCGCATTGCCTTCGCATGCTCTTTGTTTTGGAACAAACGTTTCAATCGTGGTATTATAGGAGCATACCACATCACCTTGGCAGGAATCTTCTTCCTAGGGCGCTCGCGCTCGACATCACCAGGGTCATCGCGACTGATCTTATAACGCAATGCACCACATACCGGACAAGCGTTCAAATCCTCGTACTCACCGCGGTAGAGGATGCAGTCATTAGGACATGCATGTATCTTCTGCACCTCTAACCCTAGAGGGCAGACATCCTTCTTTGCTTCATACGTACTCTCGGGCAATTCATTGTCCTTTGGAAGCATATTCATTATCATTACCAGCAACTTTCCAAATCCCTTGTCAGATACACCATTCTCTGCCTTCCATTGCAGCAATTCTAGTGTGGTGCCCAACTTTTTTTGCCAACTTCGCAATTCGGGTACAACACTTTCTTGTGATCCTCTAACATGCGCTGCAACTTCTTCTTCTCCAAATAACTTGCGCAGTTTCTCTTTGCATCGGCAATGGCCCGACCTAGATCATCAGCGGGCTCATCTGATGCCTCTTCTTCAGCTTCTTCCCACATTGTCGGCTCAGCTTCTTCCCCCATTGTTGTATCATCGTATTCAGGGAACCCATGGCCACGATAGCTGTCGTCATCCTCTTCTTCTTCATTGTCTTCCATCATAACCCCTCTTTCTCCGAACTTGGTCCAAACATTATAGTGGGGCATGAAACCGGACTCAAATAGGTGGACGTGAATGGTTCTTGCCGTAGAGTAATTGTGACCATTCTTACAGCTAGCACATGGACAAGGCATAAAACCATCCGCCCGCTTGTTTGCCTCAGCGCCAAGCAGAAAATTATGCACGCCATTAATGAACTCGGGAGAGCATCAGTCATCATACATCCATTGTCGGCTCATCTTCATTACACAACACCGAAAAGACCAAATTAATACAAGTTCATACATATATATAGTTCATACAACACTTAAATGTAACAAACAAATAACTCTCTAGCTAAAGCATTTAAATGCAACAACAAATGCGATCAAGATTGCAACTAAGGTAACAATTGATCCAACAACATAATGATACCAAGCCTCACTATCAATGGCATATTTTCTAAGCTTTGTAATCTTCAAGTGCATTTTCTCCATCTTGATCTTGTGATCATCAACGACATCGGCAACATGCAACTCCAATTCCATCTTCTCCCCCTCAATTCTTTTCATTTTTTCTTTCAAATACTCATTTTATCTTTCAACTAAATTTAACCTCTCGACAATAGGGTCGGTTGGAATTTCCGGTTCACATACCTCCTAGATAGAAATATCTATGTCAACTTGATGGGCATAATTTGTCATAAACATGAAATGCAACAACTAGTTTTAAAAGAGAATATACCACATCCGAATCATAACAAGGACGGGGGCCGACAGGGACGGAAATCAAAACCATGGCACTATGTATAACAAACAACGTACGGGTAAGATAATTATACAAGTAACTATATATCCAAATCACACAAACATCAATTTGGTAATGTAAAACATTCATGAACAAGAGTGTCGGTGTCAAAACCGGCGGATCTCGGGTAGGGGGTCCCGAACTGTGCGTCTAGGCGGATAGTAACAGGAGACAAGGGACACGACGTTTTACCCAGGTTCGGGCCCTCTTGATGGAGGTAAAACCGTACATCCTGCTTGATTGATATTGATGATGTGGGTATTACAAGAGTAGATCTACCATGAGATCAAGGAGGCTAAACCCTAGAAGCTAGCCTACGGTATGATTGTTGTTATCGTTGTTTTCCTACGGACTAAAACCATCCGGTTTATATAGACACCGGAGAGGGCTAGGGTTACACAGAGTCGGTTACAATGGTAGGAGATCTACATATCCGTATCGCCAAGCTTGCCTTCCACGCCAAGGAAAGTCCCATTCGGACACGGGATGAAGTCTTCAATCTTGTATCTTCATAGTCTTGGAGTCCGGCCGATGATGATAGTTCGGCTATCCGGACACCCCCTAATCCGGGACTCCCTCAGTAGCCCCCGAACCAGGCTTCAATGACGACGAGTCCGGCGCGTATATTGTCTTCGGCGTTGCAAGGTGGGTTCTCCTTCAAATTTCATGTGCCTGCCGAATAGTGTCCAGCTTCCTTATAAATGTTGCGCTCCTTGGCTTCCACGTCCAATAATGGCCCTCTTCCACGTGTCGTATGAATGCGAAAAGCTAGGGTATTTTTGTGTTTTACCCCCTAGCCGCGCGAACGAGCCGCCTATAAGAGAGGCGAGGATCTAGATCCAACTCACACCATCCTCCTTCTGCAAGTACTCATCGAAGCGCCTCTGACAAAAATCCATTCCATCATGGATAGTCGACGCGACTCCTCCTCTCGTGCTCCTAGCCCTCAGCCAGGAGATTGGGGGAGATGCTCAGTTCCACACAGCGAGCTAGTGACGCTCCAAACCGAGGGATATCTTCCCCCAGCCTTCATGGTTCCGGTTCGAGCCGGACTGGCCACCTTCAGGGGTGGAAAGCAGGCGGAGAGCGTCCCCAACCCCTCCAAAGGAGAGCGGGTATGCTTTGTCCCTTATCTAATAAGGGGACTCGGATTTCCCATACATCCGTTTCTCCGGGGGCTCCTGGAGTTCTACAGACTCCAGCTTCACCACCTCACACCTGCCTCCATTCTGCACATCGCGGGCTTTGTAGCTCTTTGCGAGCTGTTCCTGGGCATCGAGCCACATTTTGCGTTGTGGAAGAGATTGTTTTGCCTCGTACCCCGTTCTCACGAGGGGTCGATATATCAAGTGGGCGGAGCCGAAATATGGCACATCGCCGGGACCGGATATCTATCTGACACCCCGAAGAAGGCGTCCGAAGACTGGCCTTCGAAATGGTTCTATATTGAGGACGCCCCTCTGCCGGATCTAGTTCGGATCGGCCTCCCGGAGTTCAGCAATGCTCCCTTGAAGAAACGCCTAAGTTGGCGCCCGCGGAGCCCTCAACGGGAAGATGATGGGAGCGTCCAATATCTGATGGGCCGGATAAGGTTACTGGCCCACTCCGGATTGACCATGATTGGAGTCATGGCCACGTGCATTACGCGAGGGGTGCAGCCGCTCCAATATAGGGGCCACCCCATGTGGGATTTCAACGGGGAGGATGACACCACCCGTCAAGGCCACAAGGGGCCGGGATCGGCCGCCGATCTGGTGAAGATCCTGTCCGGCTTGTACAAGGGGGAGAAGGAGGACTTCCTTCGCACGAGTCCATTGAATGGATTCTCCATGAATAACCCTCGGAGCTGGGTAAGCGGACGTTTATATGACCGATCCATATTCCCAAAGTCAAGTGTCTCACTTTGTGATTCTGATGCAGGAGCTGCGCCCGGACATGGAGGGCATACAAAGCCTGACTCCACAACCCGAGGATCCGGGATGATCCCTTGATCCGGCCTCCGAAGAGGATCCTGACATAAAGGTGGAGCTGATTGACGGGGTGTTCCACCAACTTAGCATGGACAATGCTCTAGTCGCCATTACGGCTGACTACCCCGGTATATCTCCCGCTTCCCAGGTGACTACGACCGGAGTCCTGACACCATCATTTGATCCATGCTCATTTCTGACCATCATATACCAATGGTGCATCGCAGGAGGCGCCTTTAAGGCGGGAAGCCAAACCCGCGGCGGCTGACCAGCGAGGATCAGTTCGGCCCAGCAGGCGGAAGAGGAGTGCGGCGTGAATCGAAACGTCGCCGCAATGGTACGGCGCACCGTTGTTTGTAAGGGAAAGATCCCTAGGAGGTATATTGACGCTCATGATTTTTCCAGGAGGAAGAGCGCTCGCCGGACAGTGTCCGGAGAGGTTGCCAATCAAGCCTCCGCCAACCATGCTCCAACGCGTGGTCCGGAAGGGGAGGCGAACACAAGACATGAGTCGGGTGGTCCTCCAACGGAGGATACTGACAGGCTGTCCGCCACCAGGTCTGAGGTGGAGAGCGCCATGAATCACAGGCACCGCCGGATGGTTCTTCGTGACGCGTGTTTCTCTCCGGAGGCACTGAATGCCTTTAATGCGGGAGATGCGCACCTCCGTGCCGCTCGAGATGGTTTAACTAGAGCCACGGAGCAGTATGTGAAAGACATACGGGTGAGGAATTTTAATAGTTATATATGCCAGTAGCCCCCGAGACTTAAAATAGTTAGAATAACTGATTTAAGGATCATTTGTTTATGCAGGATCTTACGGAGAAGAATACCTGTCTGTCCCAGGAGCTTCAAGAGTGCAAGGCCCAACTTGAGGCCGCACTAGCCGCCACAGGAGGAGGCACAGAGACTCCCTCTGGTAATACATACATCGAAAAGATAAGTAGTTTATGAAGTGCGGCGTGTGCGTAAGTCTGACAATTGAATTGCAGAGGGTGCCGGATTGGAACCGGACAAGCAACATCTGCTACGCCAGCTGAAGGCCGGCGAGAAGGTGCTTACGAGGGTGCAGCAGGAGAGGAACAAACTCCAAGATGCCAACACCTGGCTGGGCAAAGAACTAAAAGATGTTCGGGTCCAGCTGGCTGACTCCGTAAAGGAGAATCGGCGGCTTCATCGCGGCATTTACAGTAAGTGCTTGAGCTAACTCTTTTGAAAAGAAGAGTTCGGCGAGGAAGTCGATTGACAGAAATGTGTCTGTAGGTGTGCTCACGGGTCGTCCGGCGAAGGAGATGCCTGCTTCCACAGGTGACCTTCTTCCCGAGCTGCTGCAATTGCACGAACATATTCGGCAGGAGATGAGCGGCGTCGTTCAGGCCTTATGGCCGTCTGTCTCCCTACCCAAGGGTCTTGGAGGGCTTGCTGACAAGCTTCAGGGAGTATGGCAGCGCTTCCGTCTGTGGAAGATATCGGCCTGCCGTCAAGGCGCCAGAGAGGCCTGGGCCATGGTGAAGACGCGGTACACGAAGGCTGATCCAAACCAGATGGCCGAGGTCGGACCTGTGGGGCCCGATGGGAAGGAGATCCCTGTGAGCTTAATGTACGGCCAAGTAGAGTTGGCCGCGAAATATTCCCAACGGTACTGTAAGCTAGACAGCCAGTTAGATGGGATTGAAGAGGAGTTCAATCAATCAATTTGACGATGTAATTTTAGAATGACATGTAAAATGCCTTCTAGCCGGATTGTAGATTGTTTGTCTTTGCGGACCTTTTCGCTTCAACCTCGGGACCCAACAGTCCGGAGTGTGTCCGAATACCCTAGCGGTTAGAAAAACCGGGGCATGCATGGAGACTAGGCGTAGGGGTCATTAGTGCTTTATCAGACAAGTGCCCAACTAGTTATGCTATATTACATGGTTAGTAAGAAACATCTTCCAGGGAGAATAGTTCCGTTAGGGGTTCCTTTCCCTGGGAGGCATGCCCTAAGGTGCATGTCCGTACTGCGAAAAGAGCAGAAAAGCATCTGGGGGCAGATAAGTTTAAATAAGTAATAAATCATCTTTCAAGTCACTGACCGAATATTCCCTTAAGAACGCTAGCTTTCGGCTTCACCCAGTCTGAGGTACACATCCGGCTGACCCGACAGTAACAATCGCAGAGGTGCTCCCTTTACCTCCTAGCCGAACAATCGGGAATGTAGGGGTAAGCACAGGAGCCAGGCAACCCAGCATGGCCAAAACTTAAGTCATATCGATGCATATAATGGTGAATAAAAGGTACATGCGGAAGTATGACACATGTGTTGGGCATGAAGCCCGTATAAATAAGCTTCTGTTAAAGAAGCCCCCAGGTATAATGAGTGCTAGTAGCACATCAAGTGTGTGCGAACAATGCGCAGATCAGCCCATCAAAGGCTTTTACTAAAAAAAGGGGGAAGAAGGAGGGGAACAAGAGACAGTGAAAATGTAAAAGGTGGACGGAGGAGGGAGACGAACTCTGAGTCCGGCGCTAGGCGTAGAATCTTCGGAGACGGGCTGCGTTCCATGGGTTCGGCTCGAGTCGGTTGTCAGATGCGTTACGTAGACGGTATGCTCCGCCGGTTAGGACTTGGTTGATGATGAAGGGACCTTCCCATTTGGGCTTGAGTTTGTCCTTTTTCTTGTCCGGCAGGCGTAGAACAAGTTCGCCAACATTTTTAGTTTTGGCCCGTACTTCTCTGCTTTGATATCTTCGAGCCTGCTGCTGGTAAAATGCGGAACGAGCTTTTGCCACGTCCCGCTCCTCCTCTAAGGCGTCCAAACTGTCCTGCTGATCCAACTCGGCTTCTCTTTCTTCGTACATGCGCACGCGGGGTGAGTCATGAATTATGTCGCAGGGCAAAACTGCCTCTGCGCCGTACACCATAAAAAATGGTGTGAATCCGGCAGTGCGGTTCGGCGTGGTCCGCAGCCCCCAGAGTACGGAGTCGAGATCCTCTATCCTGTGCGTGTTAGATTCCGTGAGGGACCGCACTAATCTGGGTTTGATGTCGCTCATGATTAGACCATTTGCACGTTCGACTTGACCGTTAGTTTGGGGGTGATAGACTGAAGCGTAGTCGAGTCTGATGCCCATGTTTTTGCACCAGAGTTTAACCTTGTCGGCCGTGAAATTCGTGCCGTTATCAGTGATGATGCTGTGGGGGACGCCGTAACGGTGTACTACCCCGGATATGAAGTCTATCACGGGTCCGGATTCGGCCGTTTTAACTGGCTTGGCCTCTATCCGTTTGGCACCATGACCAATAGGTATTTTTGCTTGTGGGTTCCTCCTTTAAGGGGTCCAACCATATCAAGCCCCCAGGCCGCGAACGGCCAGGTGATGGGTATAGTTTTGAGGGTGGTGGGTGGCATGTGGCTTTGATTAGCAAAGAGCTGGCAACCGACGCATTGTTGTACTAAGTGCTGAGCATCTGCCCGGGCAGTCGGCCAATAAAATCCTGTACGGAAGGCCTTGCCTACAAGGGCCCGGGCTGCAGCGTGGTGCCCATCGAGTCCAGCGTGAATTTCAGCCAGGAGATTTCGCCCTTCCTCTTCGGAGATACACCTTTGAAGGACTCCGGTTGTGCTTTTCTTATAAAGTTCTCCCTCATGGACCTTGTAGGCTTTAGATCGCCGAACTATGCAGCGGGCCTCATTTTGGTCTTCGGGGAGTTCCTGCCTAGTTAAGTAGGCTAGGAATGGTTCCGTCCACGGGGTGATTACTGCCATTATTTCATGGGCTGAGGGTGTTATTTCATTGGCTGAACCATCGACTGTGTCAAAATGTTCTGTGTTGGGTGGCGCGGTTGGTTTCGGGTTGCTATTTCCGAACTCCTCTTCCCATAGTACGGATGGCTTAAAGAGCCGCTCCAGGAAGATGTTTGGAGGGAGGGCGTCGCGTTTTGCGCTGATGCGTGCCAACACGTCGGCTGCCTGGTTATTATCCCGGGCTACATGGTGGAATTCGAGTCCTTTGAACCGAGCTGACATTTTTAAGACGGCGTTACGATAGGCTGCCATTTTCGGATCCTTGGCGTCAAAGTCTCCATTTACTTGGGATATTGCGAGGTTTGAGTCCCCGCGCACCTGTAGGCGTTGAATACCCATGGAGATTGCCATCTGGAGACCATGTAGAAGGGCCTGTATTTGGCTGCGTTGTTAGAGTCCGTGTACATTATCTGAAGTAGGTATTGGACTATGTCTCCGGTTGGGGACGTCAGTACAACGCGAGCCCCCAAGCCAACATTTTGGAGCCGTCAAAATGCATGATCCAATTGGAGTATGCGCCGTACTCTTTAGGGAGTTCAGCTTCGGTCCATTCGGCGATGAAGTCAGCCAAAACTTGCGACTTTATAGCTCGCCTGGTTTGTGGGTTATGTCAAATGGTAAGAGCTCAATGGCCCATTTTGCAATCCTGCCCGTCGCGTCGCGGTTGTTTATAATGTCATTGAGGGGTACTTCGGAGGCCACTGTTATCGAGCACTCTTGAAAGTAGTGTCGCAGCTTCCGGGATGCCATGAACACCGCGTACGCTATCTTTTGATAATGTGGATACCGGGACTTGCATGGGGTTAAGACAGTGGATACGTGGTACACTGGTTTTTGAAGAGGGAATTTGTGTCTTTCTGCTTCTCGTTCGACGACAAGCGCTGCGCTGACAACTTGATGTGTTGTCGCGATATATAATAACATTGGTTCGCCTAGGTTGGGCGCGGCCAGGACCGGATTTGTTGCTAGTATGGCCTTTATTTCTTCGAGTCCGGTCGTGGCAGCATCCATCCACTCGAAGTGTTCGGTGCGCCGGAGTAGCGATAGAGAGGCAATGCCTTTTCTCCCAAACGGGAGATGAAGCGGCTTAAAGCCGCCACGCATCCAGTCAGTTTTTGTATTTGTTTGAGGTCTTTTGGGATATCCAGCTGTGACAGAGCTCGGATCTTGGCTGGGTTTGCTTCAATTCCTCTACCGGATACAATGAAGCCCAAGAGCTTTCCGGCTGGTACGCCGAAAACGCATTTTTCCGGGTTGAGCTTAATGTCATATGCTCGGAGGTTGTGGAATGTAGCCTCAAATCGTCTACTAGAGTTTCGACGTGTTTGGTCTTAACGACCACATCGTCTACGTATGCCTCCACTGTTTTGCCGATCTGGGTAGCCAGACATGTCTAAATCATGCGCTGATATGTTGCGCCGGCGTTTTTAAGTACGAAGGGCATTGTGTTGAAGCAGAATGGTCCGTATGGAGTAATGAATGCCGTTGCGGCCTGGTCTGTTTCTGCCATCTTGATTTGATGGTATCCGGAGTATGTGTCGAGGAAACACAATGAATCGTGCCCCACGGTAGCATCGATGATTTGGTCGATGTGGGGGAGGGGGAAAGGATCCTTTGGACAGGCCTTATTAAGGTCTTTAAAATCCACACAAAGGCGCCAGGATTTGTCCTTTTTTGGTACCATTACCAGGTTCGCTAGCCAGTCCGGATGTTTTATGTCTCTGATGAATCCGGCTTCTAATAGTTTGGCTAGCTCCTCTCCCATTGCCTGTCTTTTGGGTTCGGAAAATCGTCGAAGAGCCTGTTTGACTGGCTTGAATCCTTTTAGGATATTTAGGCTGTGCTCTGCCAGCCTGCGTGGGATTCCTGGCATGTCTGAAGGGTGCCAGGCAAAAGTGTCCCAATTTTCCCGAAGGAATTCTCATAGTGTGTCTTCTACATCAGGGTTTAATTGTGCCCCAATGGAGGCCGTCTTTGTGGGGTCCGTTGGATGGACCTGGAATTTGACTATTTCGTCTGCTGGTTTAAAAGATTTGGATTTAGATCTCTTATCGAGTATCACATCGTCCCTATTCACCGTGGAGCGTAGTGCAGTGAGTTCTTCTGCCACTAGTACTTCAGATAGTGCCTCTAGGGCTAGCGCGGATGTCTTATTTTCGGCGCGGAGTGCTATGTCCGGATCACTGACCAGAGTGATGATTCCATTGGGCCCGGGCATTTTGAGCTTCATGTACCCGTAATGGGGTACGGCTTGGAAAATTGTGAATGCCTCTCGCCCTAATAGAGCGTGATATCCGCTGCTGAACGGGGCCACTTGGAACGTGACTTCCTCGGACCTGTAGTTGTCCTGCGAGCCGAACACCACATCTAGTGTGGTTTTTCCTGTGCAGCGTACTTCCCGACTAGGGATTATTCCTCTAAAGGTTGTGCTGCTTCGCTCAATGCGGTTCCAGTCTATTTCCATTTTTTGGAGGGTTTCCTTGTAGATGAGGTTTAATCCGCTGCCACCATCCATGAGTACCTTGGTAAGACGAAAGCCGTCCACTATGGGACTGAGGACCAATGCGGCTGGTGCTCGGGCTGTTCGGAATTTAGGTTCATCGCTGGCATTGAAGGTGATAGCCGTGTCGCTCCATGGATTTGTTGTTGCTACTTGGTAGACTTCGGCGAGAATGCAGATTGTTCGTTTCCGCATATTATTTGATGCGAAAGTCTCAAAGACTGTTAATACCGTACTGGTACTGTTGGGCTGGTTTTCCGGGGCTAGAAGCCCTTCGCCACTTTTGACCACCTGCTGTAGTATCCAACATGCCCAGAGACTATGTGTTGGAGTGGCGCCTTCTGCATTATGGATTTTGCAGGGTCCGCTGAGCCATCCCTCCAGTACGGTTCCGTACCCTTTAGGGTTTTTTTGCTTTTTGGTTTTTGACCCAGGTGCTTGAGCATGGTGCACCCTTTTATTCCGGACTAAGGTTGTGTTTAGGGCCGGATTGTCCCAAAATCTAGTTTCGGTTTTCTAGGCACTCTCCATCGCATAGTATATTCGTACTATGGTCACCAGGTCGGCGAAGCGCGTGACCTTGCAACGACTTATTGCGTTCATGATTCCCTTGTCCGTGCAATTATTGCAGAAAATAGAGATTGCGCTTTCCTCATGGCAGTCCTTTATCCTGTCCATAACCAGGAGGAATCTGGCCCAGTAATGATGTACTGTTTCATCGGGATCTTGCCGTATTTGATATAGATCGCTTGTGTTTGGGTGGGCGGGTGGAACTAAATTCTGAACCCCGCCCAAACTGAGGCTCAAAGGCCGAGGAGTTTCCGGATTTGGAAGCTTGGATTGCTGGAGGTCGTCCAACGAATCTAGTCTACTGCCTGACTTTAGGTTCAGTACTCGATTGATGTCCGTCCCTCCGCGGGAATCCGGCATGGAGGGATCGGGAATCCGGACATAACTGGTTTTTAACATAGAAGAAGAGTCGCCGCGTTGTTCTTCTACTACCGCAACATGGTGGGTAGCCAGGGGAGAGTTAATTTCTCTCAGATCGGTTTTAAGCCCAATCTGATCGTAGTCTGTAGCGACTCCCAGGGCGGCAATGCGATCCAAGAGCTCGTTTATGGAAGAGAGCTCCGTCGGATCCAGCTGCTCGGCGAATTCCGAGTTGATGCGAAGATCGCTTTTGATGACCCGAGAGGTCATCATCGAAGCGGTGGCCGAACAGGCGGTCATAAGAAAACCACCCAGACGGATAGCTTGACCGGTGGCCAAAGCTCCTTTGGCAATGGTACCGTCTTTGAAGACGGGAAGAGGCATCCTTCCTGATTGTGACGGCACAGAGGAACTCTCAATGAAAGCACCAATGTCGGTGTCAAAACCGGCGGATCTCGGGTAGGGGGTCCCGAACTGTGCGTCTAGGCGGATGGTAACAAGAGACAAGGGACACGATGTTTTACCCAGGTTCAGGCCCTCTTGATGGAGGTAAAACCCTACGTCTTGCTTGATTGATATTGATGATGTGGGTATTACAAGAGTAGATCTACCACGAGATCAAGGAGGCTAAACCCTAGAAGCTAGCCTATGGTATGATTGTTGTTATCATTGTTGTCCTACGGACTAAAACCATCCGGTTTATATAGACACCGGAGAGGGCTAGGGTTACACAGAGTCGGTTACAATGGTAGGAGATCTACATATCCGTATCGCCAAGCTTGCCTTCCACGCCAAGGAAAGTCCCATCCGGACACGGGACGAAGTCTTCAATCTTGTATCTTCATAGTCTTGGAGTCCGGCTGATGATGATAGTTCGGCTATCCGGACACCCCCTAATCCGGAACTCCCTCAAAGAGCCTCACCACAAGGTGGTGCTGGCGACGGGATGGTGCGGGCGATCGACGGTGGTTACGATGGAGATTTAGAAGGCACTAAGTAAACCACACCTACATATGCAAACTAAGTGTTATTTTGACCTCAAATTGCATATAAATCAAATACTAGCACATATAATTCCTCCCAAATTACTAAACTCACAAATTAATCACTATACAAAGCATTGCAAGAGCTAATCTAGCAATGAGAGATGAAAGGACAAAGTTGCTAACCTTTGTGATCATTTGAATGGATGGGGGCCTTCAAATCTTGACAAATTTTGGGCAAAATGTGTGATGAGCTCGAGGAAGAGGGGAAGAACAAAGGAGGCGAGGGGAAAGGGGAAGAATAGAGCGAGCTCGGGTGGACGAAGGGTTTATGTAGGACGACCTTTAGTACCGGTTCGTAACACAAACCGGTACTAAAGGTGCTGGAGGGGCCCCAGACTGACAACATCCTGCCACCACTCACTTCAGTACCGGTTCGTGTCACGAACCGGTGCTAAAGGTTCGCCACGAACCGGTACTATTGAGAGCGGCCGGCTAGCCGTCGGAACCGGCACTAATGGACACATTAGTGCCGGCTCAAGATCAAACCGGCACTAATGTGCTTCACATTTGACCCTCTTTCTACTAGTGAAGTGTAGGGGATAGTTGTAGCCTCTTTCGATAAGTAAGAGTGTCGAACCCAACGAGGAGCTAAAGGTAGAACAAATAATCTCTCAAGTCCTATCTGCCACTGATACGACTCTACGCACGCTTACTGTTCGCTTTACCTAGAACAAGTATGAAACTAGAAGTACTTTGTAGGTGTTGTTGGATAGGTTTGCAAGATAATAAAGAACACGTAAATAAAAAGTAGGGGCTGTTTAGATGAAGACACAACTAAATTAGTTTTAGTAGAGAGCTTTTTGTCACGAGAAAGTTATTTGTCCAAGGCAATCGATAACTAGAATGGTAATCACTATTGCAATTTTATTTGAGGGAGAGGCATAAGCTAACATACTTTCTCTTCTTGGATCATATGCACTTATGACTGGAACTCTAGCAAGCATCCGCAAATACTAAAGATCATTAAGGTAAAACCCAACCATAGCATTAAAGTATCAAGTCCTCTTTATCCCATACGCAAAAAACCTACTTACTCGAGTCTGTGCTTCTGTCACTCACGCCACCCACCATAAGCAAATCATGAACATATTGCAAACCCTACAGCGGGGATCCCTCACGCTTGTGCGACACGGAGAGCACAATAGTACAACACCAATAATAAAACATGCAACTCAAACCAATCACGATCATCAATTAACCCATAGGACAAAACGGATCTACTCAAACATCAGAAGATAGCCATACATCATTGGGAAATAATATATAGCGTTGAGCACCATGTTTAAGTAGAGATTACAGCAGGTAAGAGAGGGGTTACACCATTGTATAGAGGGGGGAAGAATTGGTGATGAAGACGGTGAAGTTGTTGGTGAAGATTGCGGTGATGATGATGGCCCCCGGCAGCGTTCCGGCGCCATCGGAAGCAAGGGGGAGAGAGCCCCCCTTCTTCTTCTTCTTCTTCCTTGACCTTCTCCCTAGATGGGAGAAGGGTTTACCCAGTGGTCCATGGCTTCCATGGCTTGTGAGGGGCGAGAGCCACTCCGAGATTGGATCTGTCTCTCTGTCTCTCTCTGTTTCTGTGTTCCCTGATTCTGCCCTTTCACCGTTTCTTTTATATTCGGAGATTCGTAACTCCGATTGGATTGAAACCTTCGCCCAGATATTTTTTCCAAAAAATAGCTTTCTTGCGTCCAAAGAAGAGCGTCAACCGCCTTACGACGGGCCCATGAGGGTCAGGGGTGCACCCAGGGGAGGCAGGCGCGCCCCCTGCCTCGTGGCCACCTCGGGCACCGTTTCGCGTTGATTCTTCCTCCCATATTTCCCAAATATTCCAAAAATATTCTCCATTTGTTTTTATCCCGTTTGGACTCCGTTTGATATGGGGTTTCTGTGAAACATAAAACATGCAACAAACAGGAACTGGCACTGGGCACTGGATCAATATGTTAGTCCCAAAAATAGTATAAAAAGTTGCCAAAAGTATATGAAAGTTGAATAATATTGGCATGGAACAATCAAAAATTATAGATACGACGGAGATGTATCAGCATCCCCAAGCTTAATTCCTGCTCGTCCTCGAGTGGGTAAATGATAAAAGATAATTTTTCATGTGGAATGCTACCTAGCATAATCTTGATCAAATATCTAATCATGGCATGAATATTAAGACACGAGTGATTCAAAGCAATAGTCTACCATTTGACATAAAAACAAGAATACTTAGGGCATCCCAACAAAAAATCATGTCTTTCAAAATATCAATGCTTCAGAATGTTATCCCTACAAAATCATATAGTCTTGTATGCTCCCTTTTCTTAACATAAGGTACCCCTCATGCCTATCCCGGTGTTAGCCAAGCAATTGTTTCATACTTAAGTATTCTCAAACTTTTTCAACTTTCACACAATACATGAGCGTGAGCCATGGATATAGCACTATAGGTGGAATAGAATATGATGGTGGGGGTTATGTGGAGAAGACAAAAATAGGAGAAAGTCTCACATTGATGCGGCTAATCAATAGGCTTTGGAGATGCCCATCAATTGGTGTCAATGCGAGGAGTAGGGATTGCCATGCAACAGATGCACTAAGAGCTATAAGTGTATGAAAGCTCAAACTGAAACTAAGTGGGTATGCATCCAACTTGCTTGCTCATGAAGACCTAGGGCATTTGAGGAAGCCCATCGTCAGAATATACAAGCCAAGTTCTATAATGAAAATTCCCACTAGTATATGAAAGTGACAATATAGGAGACTCTATATATGAAGAACATGGTGCTACTCTGAAGCACAAGTGTGGTAAAAGGATAGTAACATTGCCCCTTTTATTTCTTTCTTTTTTTGGGTGGGCTTCTTTGGCCCCCTGTTTATTTAGGCTTCTTTGGCCTCTTTTTTTTATGGGGCAATGCTCTATAATGATAATCATCACACTTTATTTACTTACAACTCAATATTACAACTCGATACTGGAACAAAGATATGACTCTATATGAATGCCTTCGGCGGTGTACCGGGATGTGCAACGATCTAGCATAGCAATGACATCAAAAAATGGACAAGCCATGAAAACATCATGCTAGCTATCTTACGATCATGCAAGGCAATATGACAATGAATGCTCAAGTCATGTATATGATGATGATGGAAGTTGCATGGCAATATATCTCGGAATGGCTATGGAAATGCCATGATAGGTAGGTATGGTGGCTGTTTTGAGGAAGATATAAGGAGGCTTATGTGTGATAGAGCGTATCGTATCACGGGGTTTGGATGCACCGGCGAAGTTTGCACCAACTCTCGAGGTGAGAAAGGGCAATGCACGGTACCGAAGAGGCTAGCAATGATGGAGGGGTGAGAGTGCGTATAATCCATGGACTCAACATTAGTCATAAAGAACTCACATACTTATTGCAAAACTTTATTAGCCATTGAAACAAAGTACTACGCGCATGCTCCTAGGGGGGAGGTTGGTAGGAGTTAACCATCGCGCGCCCCCAACCTTCACGCAAAGATAAACAATCAAAATACAATGCGCACCAATTTGGTTACATAGTTAGTAGACCATACGTGCATGCTTCGGGAATCACAAACCTTAACACCAATATCCTTACTAAACACAACCATCTACTAGTACCTCCCACATATTATCATCTCTATATCGCAAAACTATTGCAAGGAATCAAACATATCATATTCAGTGATCTACAAGTTTATGTAGGATTTTATGACTAACCATGTGAATGACCAATTCCTGTCATCTCTCTAAATAGATATAAGTGAAGCAAGAGAATTTAATTATTTCTACAAAAGATATGTCCATGCTCTACCAAATATAAATGAAGCAAAAGAGCATTCTAAAAATGGCGGTTTTCTATGTGAAGAGAAACAGGCAATGCAAACTTCAAATGATATAAGTGAAACACATGAAGTATTCTATAAAGCCATACTCAAAAGATTTAAGTGAAGTACAATGAGCACTCTATAAATCAACCAAGGACTATATCAAACCAGCAAGGTGCATAAAAGAAAAGTGAAAACTAAATGCAAAAGCCGCTCCAAAACTTGCACATATCGCATGCGAAACGAATCCGAAAACAAATTGATACTTGTTGAAGAAAGAGGGGATGCCTTCTGGGGCATCCCCAAGCTTAGACGCTTGAGTCTTCTTGAATATTTACTCGGGGTGTCTTGGGAATCCCCAAGCTTGAGCTCTTGCCTCTCCTACTTTTCCTCATCTCGAGACCTCCTCGATCAAACACTTCATCCACACAAAACTCCAACAGAAAACTCGGTAAGATCCATTAGTATAATAAGGCAAATCACTACTCTAGCTACTATTGCAAACCAATTCATATTTTATTTTCTCATTGTGTCTACTGTAATATAACTTTTCCATGGCTTAATCCACTGATAGAAATTGATAGTTTCATCAAAACAAGCAAACTATGCATCAAAAACAGAATCTGTCAAAAACAGAACAGTCTGTAGCAATATGAACATTCACCATACTTATGGTACCCCAAAAATTCTACCCAAATTACTAAAAATAAACAATTTTTACATCAAGACATTTCAAAAAGAATCAGAACCGTTTCACGTTCCAGCAAAAAATGTAAAATCGCGCACTACAGCCAAAGTTTTTGTCCTGCACCGTACAAACCAACAAGCATTGTGAACATCCTAAAGGCAAACCTTGGCACATTATTTTTATAATACAATGGAATTGTACAAGGGGATAATTATTTTTGATGAAAAGTTTCTGTAATTAAGATTCACAAAGTTTCCATGAGCATGAACAAAGATCAAGGAGCTCTCCCACTTCAACAATGGTTGTCTCTCTCACTTTCACTTTCCTTTTTTGAAAAGTTTTGGGTTCCCCTCTATATTTTTTTGTTTTTAGACTATATAAAAGCACACAATAGAAATAAATGAGTCTCTAAAACTTCCGGATTGTCTCCCTAGCAGCGCTTTCTTTAAAGCCATTAAGCTAGGCATATAGTGCTCAAGTAATGGATCCACCCGGATCCCAAGGTATATTGATAACCCACAAGTGTAGGGGATCGCACCAGCTTTCGAGGGTAAAGTATTCAACCCAAATTTATTGATTCGACACAAGGGGAGCCAAATAATATTCTTGAGTATTAGTAGTTGAGTTGTCAATTCAACCACACCTGGATAACTTAGTATCTGCAACAGAGTATTTAGTAGCAAAGTAATATGATAATAAAGGTAATGGTAGAAAAAGTAATGTTTTTTGGGTTTTGTAGTGATTGTAACAATAGCAACGGAAAAGTAAATAAGCGAAGCGCAAGATGTGAAAAGCTCGTAGGCAATGGATCAATGATGGATAATTATGTCGGATGCGATTCCTCATGTAATAGCTATATCATAGGGTGACACAGAACTAGCTCCAATTCATCAATGTAATGTAGGCATGTATTCCGTAAATAGTCATACGTGCTTATGGAAAAGAACTTGCATGACATCTTTTGTCCTACCCTCCCGTGGCAGCGGGGTCCTAGTGGAAACTAAGGGATATTAAGGCCTCCTTTTAATAGAGAACCGGAACAAAGCATTAGCACATAGTGAATACATGAACTCCTCAAACTATGGTCATCACCGAGAAGTATCCCGATTATTGTCACTTCGGGGTTGTCGGATCATAACACATAATAGGTGACTATAGACTTGCAAGATAGGATCAAGAACACACATATATTCATGAAAACATAATAGGTTCAGATCTGAAATCATGGCACTCGGGCCTTAGTGACAAGCATTAAGCATAGCAAAGTCATAGCAACATCAAATCTCAGAACATAGTGGATACTAGGGATCAAACCCTAACAAAACTAACTTGATTACATGGTAAATCTCATCCAACCCATCACCGTCCAGCAAGCCTACGATGGAATTACTCATGCACGGCAGTGAGCATCGTGAAATTGGTGATGGAGGATGGTTGATGATGACGACGGTGACGAATCCCCCTCTCTGGAGCCCCGAACAGACTCCAGATCAGCCCTCCCGAGAGAGATTAGGGCTTGGCGGCGGCTCTGTATCGTAAAACGCGATGAAACTTTCTCTCTGATTTTTTTCTCCGCGAGACGGAATATATGGAGTTGGAGTTGAGGTCAGCGGAGCCTCAGGGGGACCACGAGACAGGGGGGCGCGCCCAGGGGGAGGGAGCGCCCCCCACCCTCGTGGACAGGGTGTGGGCCCCTGGTCTTCATTCTTTCTCTAGTATTTTTTATATTTTCCAAAAAGTTCCTCCGAAGATTTTCAGGACATTCCGAGAACTTTTGTTTTCTACACATAAAACGACATCATGGCAGTTCTGCTGAAAACAGCGTCAGTTCGGGTTAGTTTCATTCAAATCATGCAAGTTAGAGTCCAAAACAAGGGCAAAATTGTTTGGAAAAGTAGATACGTTGGAGACGTATCTACTCCCCCAAGCTTAAACCTTTGCTTGTCCTCAAGCAATTCAGTTGATAAACTGAAAGTGATAAAGAAAAACTTTTACAAACTCTGTTTGCTCTTGTTGTTGTAAACATGCAAAGCCAACATTCAGGTTTCAGCAAATATTATGAAGTAACCATACTCACAATAACACCTCGGTCTCACAATTACTCATATCAATGGCATAATCAGCTAGCAAGCCATAATAATAAAACTCGGATGACAACACTTTCTCAAAACAATCATAACATGATATAACAAAATGGTATCTCGCTAGCCCTTTCTGAGACCGCAAAACATAAATGCAGAGCACCTTTAAAGATCAAGGACTAACTAAACATTGTAATTCATGGTAAAAGAGATCCAGTCACGTCATACCCAATATAAACCAATAGTAATGAATGCAAATGATGGTGTGCTCTCCAGCGGGTGCTTTTTAATAAGAAGGTGATGACTCAACATAAAAGTAAATAGATAAGCCCTTCGCAGAGGGAAGCAGGGATTTGTAGAGGTGCCAGAGCTCAATTTTGAAATAGAGATTGAATAAAATTTTGAGCAGCATACTTTCATTGTCAACACAACAACTATGAGATGGCTGTATCTTCCATACTACATGCATTATAGGCAGTTCCCAAACAGAATGGTAAAGGTTTATACTCCCCCAACCACCAACAAGCATCAATCCATGGCTTGCTCAGAACAACGAGTGCCTCCAACTAACAACAACCCTGGGGGAGTTTTGTTTAATTATTTTGATTTGCTTTGATCTTTTTGGATCATGGGACTGGGCATCCCGGTTACCGGCCCTTTCTCGTGAATGAGGAGCGGAGTCCACTCCTCTTGAGAATAATCCACCTAGCATGGAAGATATAGGCATCCCTTGTTGAAACATGAGCTGCTCGAGCATACAAAACAGAATTTCATTTGAAGGTTTGGAGTTTGGCACATACAAATTTACTTGGAACGACAGGTAGATACCGCATATAGGAAGGTATGGTGGACTCATATGAAATAACTTTGGGGTTTAAGGAGTTTGGATGCACAAGCAGTATTCCCGCTTAGTATAGGTGAAGGCTAGCAAAAGACTGGGAAGCGACCAACTGAGAGAGCGACAACAGTCATGAACATGCATTAAAATTAATTCACCCCGAGTACAAGCATGAGTAGGATATAATCTACCATGAACATAAATATCATGAAGGCTATGTTGATTTGTTTCAACTACATGCGTGAAAATGTGCCAAGTCGAGTCACTCAATTCATTCAAAGGAGGATACCATCCCATCATACCACATCATAATCATCCTAATAGCATGTTGGCACACAAGGTAAACCATTATAACTCATAGCTAATCAAGCATGGCACAAGCAACTATAATCTCTAAATGTCATTGCAAATATGTTTACTTCATAATAAGCTGAATTAGGAACGATGAACTCATCATATTTACAAAAACAAGAGAGGTCGAGTTCATACCAGCTTTTCTCATCTCAATAAGTCCATCATATATCGTCATTATTGCCTTTCACTCGCACGACCGAACGATGTGTATAATAGTAATAGTGCGCGTGCATTGGACTAAGCTGGAATCTGCAAGCATTCAACTCAATTGAGAGAAGACAAGGTAATATGGGCTCTAAGTTAAATAAACAATCATGCATATGAGAGCCACTAAGAATTTTCAATATGGTCTTCTAATCTCTACCCCCAAAGGAAATAAAAGAAAATAAAACTATTTACACAGGAAAGCTCCCAACAAGTAAAAAAGAAGAACGAGAAATCTTTTTGGGTTTTCATTTTAATTGTACTACAAGCATGGAAATTAAACTAACTAATTTTTTTGGTTTTTCTTAAGGTTGATCAAACACACAAGAAGAAAACTAGAAAAAGGAAATTTAAACTAACATGGATAATACAATGAAAGAGTATGAGCACCAACGACTAGAATAGTGTGTGAACATGAATGTAAATTCGGTGAGGAATACGTACTCCCCCAAGCTTAGGCTTTTGGCCTAAGTTGGTCTAATACCAAGGACCGCTCCTACTCTCCCCGGCGTACTGGGAAGTGTAATCAGGATACCACTGACTGGCCATCTCCGGATCCCGCTGGTAAGATGATGCATGATAAGAGTCCAATTCAGGTTTTGGCTCAGGTTCAGGTTCTGGAGTGGATGCTTGGCCTCGATGAGCATACACCGCTTCCGGTGTAACAAGAAAATTATCTGCAATCAAATCAAACAATAGAGGCGCAGGCAAAATAATAGACTCATTGTGTTTCTTATTAAATCTAAGGTTATACAAGAGCATCTTCTCTTTTTTGTCAACAATAAACGCGTGTGCTACCATGCTCTTGTAATTTAAAATATAACGAGGCAATTTTGTCTCATTTTTCTCATGGTGCCTAATGGATATCTTAAAATGTCTAGCAAGACGTGAAGCATAAATACCTCCAAATATGGGGCCTTTTGTACGATTCAGGCTTAGCCGTTTAGCAATGACGACACCCATACTAAAACTATTGTCTCCAAACAAGGCATGTTGAAGAATGATAATATCAGGAACATTAAAGTTTCCACTATTTCCACAACCAATCAAGCATCTACTAGCAAATATGGCAAAGTAGCGTAAAAGAGGAAAGTGTATGCTAGAGATTTTCGCATCGGCACCCTTCTTTGAATCCTCTACAGTGATTGTGTTAACAAAGCCATCCACATCTTTACAGTCGGGTTCCTCTAATTCTCCCTGAAAGAGTATCCTACATACCGCGCAAAAATCACGTAAAGACATTTCTCTGAATCCATCATATAAATGAAATGATACTAAAGGCGGTGACTTCTTAGGATAATAATAAAAAATTTGCACGAAAGTATTGGTAAGTAAGAGGTACTAATCGATCCGGTCGTGGAGGAAATCGGTGAGGTCTGCATTCTCGATCAAAGAATAAAAATCTTCATGAATTCCAGCTTCTTTCAAGAAATTATCACATGGCCATTCACACGGTCGTACTTCCACTAGGCGAGGAAGATTATACTTGGCTTTTTCCTTCTCTGTATCTTGTTTTTCTTGAGAGCCTTGGCTAGAAGAGCCCCTTAAAAGTCTCCTTAACATTTTCTAAAAATTTCTGAAATTTCAGTAACTTCAAAATAAAAGTGAATAAAACTAAACAAGATTGGTAGAAACTACTCCTACAAGTGCCTAGAGCCCATATCATGCATTAGAATTACTTGGGACCTCATAAATTTAACATGCAAGCTCAAGAACAGGGTCACCTATGCAGGAAAAATTTGCAATGAATAAAGCTCTAGAACAAAAACTAATTAGACCAATGGAGGAGTCACATACCAAGCAACAATGTCCCAAAGCAGTTTTGTGAATGGAGCTTTGAGCAGGGAGATCGAAAATCGCAGCAAAATGAGCTAGAACTCGTGCTTGAGCTGGATGGGGATTTTTTGGGAAGATGATGGAGTGTGTGGGTGCTGTCATAAGTGGAGGGGGCCACCAGGGGCCCACGAGACAGGGGGCGTGCCTAGGGGGGTGGGCGCGCCCTCCACTCTCGTGGCCTAGTGCTTGCCCCTCTTGAAGTGATTTCAGTGCCTAAAATCCTCAAATATTCCATAAAAAATCATACTAAATTTGTAGGGCATTTGGAGCACTTTTATTTCCGGGATATTTTTTATTGCACGGATAATTCAGAAAACAGACAGATAAAATTATTTTTTCTTTATTTATTCTAAATAACAGAAAGTAAAAAGAGGGTACAGAAGGTTGTGCCTTCTAGTTTCATCCATCTCATGATCATCAAAATGAATCCACTAACAAGGTTGATCAAGTCTTGTTAACAAACTCATTCTGAATAACACGGAACCGGAGAAATTTCGAAAAACACTAAGTTACCTCAGCGGGGATATGAAAATCCCCAACAATAAGGATATCATACTTTTTCTCGACAGTAGGGAGAGGAAATTCAAAACCTCCAATAATGATAGTTGGAACTTTTCCCGTAGAACTGATGCTATGAACTTGAGATTGTTTCCTCGGAAAGTGTACCGTATGCTCATTACCATTAACATGAAAAGTGAAATTACCTTTGTTGCAATCAATAGCAGCCCCTGCAGTATTCAAAAAGGGTCTAGCAAGGATAATCGAGATACTATCGTCCTCGGGAATATCAAGAATAACAAAATCCGTTAAGATAGTGACATTTGCAACTACAACAGGCACATCCTCACAAATACCGACAGGTATGGCAGTTGATTTATCAGCCATTTGCAAAGATATTTCAGTAGGTGTCAACTTATTCAATTCAAGTCTACGATATAAAGAGAGAGGCATAACACTAACACCGGCTCCAAGATCACATAAAGCAGTTCTAACATAGTTTCTTTTAGTGGAGCATGGTATAGTTGGTACCCCCGGACCTCCAAGTTTCTTTGGTATTCCACCCTTAAAAGTGTAATTAGCAAGCATGGTGGAAATTTCAGCTTCCGGTATCTTTCTTTTATTTGTAATGATATCCTTCATATATTTAGCATAAGGGTTTACTTTAAGCATATCAGTTAAGCGCATACGTAAGAAGATAGGTCTAATCATTTCAGCAAAGCGCTCAAAATCCTCATCATCCTTTGTCTTGGATGGTTTAGGAGGAAAGGGCATGGGTTTCTGAACCCATGGTTCTCTTTCTCTACCATGCTTCCTAGCAACAAAATCTCTCTTATCATAACGTTGATTCTTTGATTGTGGGTTATCAAGATCAACAGCAGGTTCAGCTTCTACTTCATTATTTTTGCTAGGTTGAGCATCAACATGAACATTATCATCAACATTATCACGGGGTTCATGTTCATCACCTGATTGTGTTTCAGCACCAGAAATAGAAATATCATTGGGATTCTCAGGTGTGCCTACAACAGGTTCACTAGAAGCATGCAAAGTCCTATCATTTTTCTTTTTCTTCTTTTTGGAAGAACTAGGTGCCTCTAAATTGTTTCTTTGAGAATCTTGCTTGATTCTCTTAGGGTGGCCTTCAGGATACAAAGGTTCCTGAGTCATTCTACCAGTTCTAGTAGCCACTCTAACAGCAAAGTCATTTTTATTATTTAATTCATCAAGCAAATCATTTTGAGCTTTAAGTACTTGCTCAGCTTAAGTAGCAACCATAGACGCATCTTTGCTAATGAGTTTAAGTTCACCTTTAACTCTAGCCATATTATCACTCACGCGTCCTATCTCGAAAGCATTATTCTTTAACTCTCTACCAACATAAGCATTAAAACTTTCTTGTCTAGCCATAAAGTCATCAAATTCATCTAAGCATGGGCTATGAAATTTAGTAGAGGGGATTTCAACTTTATCATATCTATAGAGAGAATTTACCTTTACTACATGTGTCGGGTTATCAAGGCAACGTGGTTCTTTGACAGACGGTATATTAAGACCATGTATTTCTTAAATAGGTGGTAAATTCTTAACATCCTCAGCTTTTATACCCTTTTCTTTCATTGATTTCTTTGCCTCTTGCATATCTTCAGGACTGAGAAATAAAACACCTCTCTTCTTCGAGTGGGTTTAGGAATAGGCTCAGGAGTTGGCTCAATTGGTTCAGGAATTGCCTTAGGAATTGGCTCAGGAAGAGTCCAATTATTTTCATTAGTCAACATATTATTCAATAGTAATTCGGCTTCGTCGACTGTTCTTTCCCTGAAAACACAACCAGCACAACTATCCAAGTAGTCCTTGGAAGCATCGGTTAGTCCATTATAAAAGATATCAAGTATTTCATTTTTCTTAAGAGGATGATCAGGTAAAGCATTTAGTAATCAGAGAAGCCTCCCCCAAGCTTGTGGGAGACTCTCTTCTTTGATTGCACAAAATTATATATTTCCCGCAAGGCAGCTTGTTTCTTATGAGCAGGGAAATATTTAGCAGAGAAGTAATAAATCATATCCTGGGGACTACGCACACAACCAAGAGCAAGATAATTATACCAAGTCTTAGCATCACCCTTTAATGAGAACGAAAATATCTTAAGGATATAAAAGTAGCGAGATTTATCATCATGAGTAAACAGGGTGGCTATATCATTCAACTTGGTAAGATGTGCCACAATAGTTTCAGATTCAAGGCCATAAAAAGGATCAGGTTCTACCAAAGTAATAATTTCAGGATCAACAGAGAATTCATAATCCTTATCAGTAACACAGATAGGTGAAGTAGCAAAAGCAGGGTCAGGTTTCATTCTAGCATTGAGAGACTGTTGCTTCCATTTAGCTAATAACTTTTTAAAATCATATCTATCATTGCAAGCAAAGATCGCTCTAGCAGCTTCTTCATTCATAACATAACCCTCGGGAACAACAGGCAATTCATAATTATTCGGAGAACTTTCATCATCACTATCATCAATAATAGCATCTTCAATAATTTCATTCTCTCTAGCCCTAGCAAGTTGTTCATCAAGAAATTCACCTAATGGCAAAGTAGTATCACGCACAGAAGTAGTTTCATCATAAGTACCATGCATAGCAGAAGTGGCATCATCAATAACATGCGACATATCAGAATTCATAGCAGTAACAGGTTTAGGTGTCGCAAGCTTACTAATAACCAAAGGAGAATCTAGTGCAGAGCTAGATGGCAGTTCATTACCTCCCCTCGTAGTTGAGGGCAGAATCTTGGTTTTTGCGTCTTTCAAGTTCTTCATAGTGATCAACAGATATAAATCCCAAGTGACTCAGAGAATAGAGCTATGCTGCCCAGCAACGGCGCCAGAAATTAGTCTTGATAACCCACAAGTCTAGGGGATTGCAACAACTTTCGAGGGTAAAGTATTGAACCCAAATTTATTGATTCGACACAAGGGGAGCCAAAGAATATTCTTGAGTATTAGCAGTTGAGTTGTCAATTCAACCACACCTAGATAACTTAGTATCTGCAGCAGAGTATTTAGTAGCAAAGTAATATGATAATAAAGGTAACGGTAGCAAAAGTAATGTTTTTTGGGTTTTGTAGTGATTGTAACAATAGCAACAGAAAAGTAAATAAGCGAAGCACAAGATGTGAAAAGCTCGTAGGCAGTGGATCAGTGATGGATATTTATGTCGGATGCGATTCCTCATGTAATAGCTATAACATAGGGTGACACAGAACTAGCTCCAATTCATCAATGTAATGTAGGCATGTATTCCATAAATAGTCGTACGTGCTTATGGAAAAGAACTTGCATGACATCTTTTGTCCTACCCTCCCGTGGCAGCGGGGTCCTAGTGGAAACTAAGGGATATTAAGGCCTCCTTTTAATAGAGAACCGGAACAAAGCATTAGCACATAGTGAATACATGAACTCCTCAAACTACGGTCATCACCGAGAAGTATCACGATTATTGTCACTTTGGGGTTGTCGAATCATATCACATAATAGGTGACTATAGACTTGCAAGATAGGATCAAGAACACACATATATTCATGAAAACATAATACGTTCAGATCTGAAATCATGGCACTCGGGCCCTAGTGACAAGCATTAAGCATAGCAAAGTCATAGCAACATCAAATCTCAGAACATAGTGGATACTAGGGATCAAACCCTAACAAAACTAACTTGATTACATGGTAAATCTCATCCAACCCATCACCGTCCAGCAAGCCTATGATGGAATTACTCACGCACGGCGGTGAGCATCATGAAATTGGTGATGGAGGATGGTTGATGATGACGACAGCGACGAATCCCCCTCTCTGGAGCCCCGTACGGACTCTAGATCAGCCCTCCCGAGAGAGATTAGGGCTTGGCGGCGGCTCCATATCGTAAAACGCGATGAAACTTTCTCTCTGATTTTTTTCTCCGCGAGACGGAATATATGGAGTTGGAGTTGAGGTCGGCGGAGCCTCAGGGGGCCCATGAGACAGGGGGCGCGCCCAGGGGGGAGGGCGCGCCCCCCACCCTCGTGGACAGCGTGTGGGCCCCGTTGTCTTGATTCTTTCTCCGGTATTTTTTATATTTTCCAAAAAGTGCCTCCGACGATTTTCAGGACATTCCGAGAACTTTTGTTCTACACATAAAACAACATCAAGGCAGTTCTGCTGAAAACAGTGTTAGTCCGGGTTAGTTTCATTCAAATCATGCAAGTTAGAGTCCAAAACAAGGGCAAAAGTGTTTGGAAAAGTAGATACGTTGGAGACGTATCATATATCAAAGCCAATTTTAATTAACAATGATTTGTGATTTAGTAGTGAGCACAAAGTAACATAAATCATGCAACAACGAAGTCTAACTCTCTTCCTATGCATCGGCATGTCATAAAAGTACAATTCATGCACACCAAGTAAAGGCCAATGCATAGTATAAGCAGTTTCTTGCAATTCTCGTATTGGAAACATAGAGAGGTGGAGATAATAATTGCAAGTAGGAGCAGCAAGCACATGCATATTACATTCATCAAAATTATCATGTGCAATAGTAAAATGCAACCCATCAATATAATCCTTAATAACCACAAACTTCTTCGATATAGTGTAGTCGAGAGAATTCAAAAAGATAATAGGACTATCATGCGTGGGTGCAATAGCAACAATTTCATGTTTAACATAAGGAAATATAGCAAGTTCATCTCTGTAAGCATAATTCATATTGGCAGCTTGGCCACAAGCATAGCAAGCATCATCAAAAAGGGATATTTCAAGAGAATCAACGGGATCATAACAATCATCATAGCAATCATCCTTCGGTAAGCATGAAGGGGAATTAAACAATGTATGAGTTGAAGAGTTACTCTCATTAGAAGGTGGGCACAGGTAGCTAATCCACTCTTCCTCCTTTTGTTCTTCGCTCTCCTCATCATCTTTTTCATCCAATGAGCTCACAGTTTCATCAATTTCTTCTTCCATAGCTTCCTGCAAAATATTAGTCTCTTCTTGGACAACGGAGACTTTCTCAATAAATGCATCAATATCAGAATTGTATTCATAATTTTCATAGCAATATCTAAGTATAGCAAAATTTTCAGGTCTGTAAACTGAATCATCAAAATCTTCAAACTCTTTAAACATAGATTCAATCTCATAAGAATCCATAAAAGCAACGAATTTTCTATTTGTTCCACGTCATAGTAATCATAGATACCATTAGCATAAGAAGCCAAGGTTTTATCATCATTAAATTTGCATGAAAAGGGAAGGTGTGGAGCCTTCATCCTAGAGCAACAAGTATAATCATGTCTTAAGCATAGATCCTGAGCATACCAATGCAACTTATAAATTTGATCCTATAATAGTTTCCCTTTTTGTGTCAAGCAATAATCCTAAAGTATTCACGTTGATCCAACATGTCTCCCATAACATAATTGAATGGGGTTTTCTCAGGATTATCAAACCAGTACATACTTTCTTTCACATATCGAGCATCGAGGGTTTTAGGAGGTTCCCCATCTCCATGAGTAGCAAGTACACCTAATTTTTTTTGTAATTCGTGTTCCATATCCATAACTAAAGATAGAGAACAACTAAGAACAACAAATAAAAATTACTTTGTGATAAAGCAAACAAGCACACACGAGAATATTCACCCCACGCTATAACTCCCCAGCAATGGCGCCAGAAAAAGGTCTTGATAACCCACAAGTGTAGGGGATAGTTGTAGCCTCTTTCCATAAGTAAGAGTGTCGAACCCTACGAGGAGCTAAAGGTAGAACAAATAATCTCTCAAGTCCTATCTTCCACTGATACGACTCTACGCACGCTTAGTGTTCGCTTTACCTAGAACAAGTATGAAATTAGAAGTACTTTGTAGGTGTTGTTGGATAGGTTTGCAAGATAATAAAGAACACGTAAATAAAAAGTAGGGGCTGTTTAGATGAAGACACAACTAAATTAGTCTTAGTAGAGAGCTTTTTTTCACGAGAAAGTTATTTGTCCAAGGCAATCGATAACTAGACCGGTAATCACTATTGCAATTTTATTTGAGGGAGAGGCATAAGCTAACATACTTTCTCTTCTTGGATCATATGCACTTATGACTGGAAATCTAGCAAGCATCCGCAACTACTAAAGATCATTAAGGTAAAACCCAACCATAGCATTAAAGTATCAAGTCCTCTTTATCCCATAAGCAAACAACCTACTTACTCGGGTCTGTGCTTCTGTCACTCATGCCACCCACCATAAGAAAATCATGAACATATTGCAAACCCTACAACGGGGATCCATCATGCTTGCGCGACACGGAGAGCACCATAGGACAACACCAATAATAAAACATGCAACTCAAACCAATCACGATCATCAATTAACCCATAGGGCAAAACGGATCTACTCAAACATCATAAGATAGCCATACATCATTGGGAAATAATATATAGCGTTGAGCACCATGTTTAAGTAGATATTACAGCGGGTAAGAGAGGGGTTACACCGCTGCATAGAGGGGGAGGAGTTGCTGATGAAGGCGGTGAAGTTGTTGGTGAAGATCGCGGTGATGATGATCGCCCCCGGCAGCATTCTGGTGCCACCGGAAACAAGGGGGAGAGAGCCCCCCTTCTTCTTCTTCTTCCTTGACCTTCTACCTAGATGGGAGAAGGGTTTTGCCTCTGGTCCATGGCCTCCATGGCTTGGGAGGGGCGAGAGCCCCTCCGAGATTGGATATGTCTCTCTGTCTCTCTCTGTTTCTGCGTTCCCTGATTCTGCCCTTTCACCGTTTCTTTTATATCCGGAGATTCGTAACTCCGATTGGATTGAAACCTTCGCCCAGATATTTTTCAAAAAATTAGCTTTCTTGTGGCCCAAGAAGAGCGCCAACCGCCTTAAGAGGGGCCCACGAGGGTCAGGGGCGCGCCTAGGGGAGGCAGGCGCGCCCCCTGCCTCATGGCCACCTCGGATACCATTTCGAGTTGATTCTTCCTCCCATATTTCCCAAATATTCCAAAAATATTCTCCGTTTGTTTTTATCCTGTTTGGACTCCGTTTGATATGGGGTTTCTGTGAAACATAAAGCATGCAATAAACAGGAACTGGCACTGGGCACTGGATCAATATGTTAGTCCCAAAAGAAGTATAAAAAGTTGCCAAAAGTATATGAAAGTTGAATAATATTGGCATGGAACAATCAAAAATTATAGATACGATGGAGACGTATCAACTATGTCAATAGGTTAGTCCCTAAAAAATGAGATGAAGTTGCTATAAAATGATTGTATAACATCCAACAATGATAATATAACAGCATGGAACAATAAAAAAATTATAGATACGTTGGAGACGTATCAGCATCCCCAAGCTTAATTCCTGCTCGTCATCGAGTAGGTAAATGATAAAAACAGAATCTTTGATGTAGAATGTTGCCTAACATGTTCATGACATATTCTTTTCATTTGTTCCATGGAAATTTGGAATTTTAGTTAGTTCAAAGCAATAGTCTATATTTGACATGAAGACTTCAATATTCAAGCATATCAATAAGCAACCATGTCTTTCAAAATATCAAGACTAAAGAAAGTTATCCCTAGCCCATCATGCTCAATCATTGATCCATATTCATGAAACACACTCGAATATTAGCTACATCCAATGCTCAAGTACGATCATAGTGCTCCCTAGTTGGTTCTTTATAAGAGAAGATGGAGACTCAAATAAAAATAAAAATTGCATAAAGTAAATAGATAGGCCCTCTGCAGAGGGAAGCAGAGATTTGTAGAGGTGCCAGAGCTCAAAGCTTAAATTGAGAGATAAAATATTTTGAGAGGCATGCTTTTCCCGTCAACGAAAAATGACCGAGTATTTCCCAACACTTTCCATTCTAGGTATATCATAGGCGGTTCCCAAACATAACATAAAGTTTATTCCTTTTCCACCATACTTTCACACTTCACGGCTAGCCGTATCCACGAGTACTATCCATACCAACAATTTCCAAGAAATTTATTATTTGACAACATAAAGTAAATTTATTTTTCCTTTCGGGACTAGGCATCGCCACACTCTCATGCAAAGAAAAGTGAATAAACACTCATCTTGAGAATAACACATCTAGCATCAAAATATTGGCCACCCCTGTTGCTCCATGAGCGGTACGGGAACACAAAAAGGAAATTCATTTTGAAAATTAGAGTTGGCGCATACAAATTTACTTAGAATGGCATGGAAATACCGCATGTAGGTAGGTATGGTGGACTCATATGGCAAAACTGGGTTTAAGGACTTTGGATGCACAACTAGTATTTCTACTTAGTACAAGTGGAGGCTAGCAAAACGATTGAGAAGCAACCAACCAAGAAACAAAAATTCTCATAAACGAGCATTAAGCATAACTAACACCGACCATAAGTAGGATGTAATTTCATTACATAACTATGGACTTTCGTGCTTGCATAGGAATCACAAACCGTAACACCAATATTCTTACTAAAGCATAATTACTCACCAACATGACTCACATATCACTATCATCATATCTCAAAACTGTTACGAAGAATCAAGTTTATTTTGTCCAATGATCTTCACCAAAGTTTTTATTATATCCCTCTTGAATATCTATCACTTTGGGACTAGTTTCATATATTGGCATTGCTTTTGACAAGCTCAAACAAATTTATGTGAAAACATGAGCATAAAACTTTTCTTCTCTCAAAATAATATAAGTGGAGCATGAGAGAATTTCTTAAAAAATTTACTAAATCTCAAATAAATCTAAGTGAAGCATGGCATTATTTCTTCAAAAATAACAAGACATATCCTGCTCAAAAATATATAAGTGAAGCACTAGAGCAATTCCATAGCTCAAAAAAATTTAAGTGGAGCATACAGAGAAATTCTAACAAATCATAGCATAAGTTGGCTCTCTCAAATAGGTGTGTCTAGCAAGGATATTTGTGACAAACTAAAAAGCAAAACAAGCAAAGACTCATATAATACAAGACGCTCCAAGCAAAACTCATGATATGTGACGAATAAAAATATAGCTCCAAATAAAATTACTGATGGTCGTTAGAAGAAAGAGGGGGTGCCTTCTGAGGCATCCCCAAGCTTAGTTGTTTGGTTCTCCTTGAATTTAACTTGGGGTGCCATGGGCAAACCCAAGCTTAGGCTCTTCCACTCCTTATTCCTTCATCCATCGTGATCTCACCCAAAACATGAAAACTTCAATCACACAAAACTTAACAAAACCTTCGTGAGATCCGTTAGTATAACAAAGAAAATCACCACTCTAAGTATTATTGCAAACCCATTCATATCTTATTATTGCATTATACCTACTATATTCCAACTTTACCATTGGTTATACCCTCCAATACAAACCACAGATTCATCAAAATAAGCACACAATGCAATGAAAACAGAATTTGTCAAAAATAGAATAGTTTGTAGTAATATGGAATTTGTCCATACATTTGTAACTCCACAAATTTTGAAACATTAGGACAATATAGGAAATTTGTATATCAATCTTGTGTAAAAATTTCAGAATTTTATCACTCTTCTGTGATTTTTAACAATTCTGCTACTGGGCGCAAAAGTTACTGTTTTTCAACAAGATCAAATCAACTATCACCAAGCATGATCCCAAAGGATTTACTTGGCACAAACACTAATTAACACAAAAAGCACAATCATAACACTATCATAATTGTGCAAACACTCAAGAACAGAAAAAAAAGGTAAAAATAAATTATATTCATAGGGTTGCCTCCCAACAAGCTCTTTCTTTATAGCCATTAAGATAGGCATGACATTTTATTGATGCTCACATAAAAGATAAGAATTGAAACACAAAGAGAGCATCATAAAACATGTGACAAACCCATTTAAGTCTAACATACTTCCTATGCATAGGAATTTTATAAGAAAACAAATTATTAAGACAAGAAATATCTAGCATATGTAAAGGAGAGGAATAAAACATTGACAATATCAACATAATGAGAGGTAATTTAGTAACACAAAAATTTCTACAACCATATTTCCCCTCTCATAATAATTGCATATAGGATCATAATCAACTTCAACAATATAACTATCACATAAATTATTCTCTTCATGATCCACATGCATGCAAAGTTGTCACTCTGCCAAACTAGTGGGATTATCATCAAATAAAGGCATGACCTCTCCAACCCCACTTTTATCAAAAAAAATAAGATTGAACGCTCTCCAAATATGTGGGGTTATTTTTAGCTAAATTTGACACTATTACAAACCCACTTTTAATATTATCGCAAGCATATTCATCATGAGGCTTAAATAAATTTGCAAGATCATAAGAATCATTATCACCCCAAACATGATCATTGCAATAAGTAGTGGACATAACAAAACAAGCATCCCCAAGCTTGGGGTTTTGCGTATCACTAACACATTTGACATTGATAGAATTTATAATAACATCATTGCAACCATGCTTTTTCATTCAAGGAGCTATCATGAATCACTTTATAAATTTCTTCGTTTAACACTTCATCACAATTTTCATATTCCTGAATCTCAAGAAAAACTTCATAAAGATAATCTAGTGAACTCAATTCACTATCAATTGGTTCATCATAATTGAATCTTTTGAAAAGATTAGCAAGTGGATGAGAATACATATCAATATATTTTTAACAAGGGAAGATGCATGCAAATAGAAGACACATGGCAACACAAGCAAAGAGGCAAACAAGAAAAAGGCAAAAAAAGCAAACACAAAATATTTTTGTGTTTTTGTAAAAATGTTTTAGAAGGAGGGAGATGAAAACAAGAGGCAAATGGCCAATAATGTAAATTACAAGGAGATGAGATTTATGATTAGGAACCTGATAGATGTTGATGATGTCTCCTCGACAACGGCGCCAGAAATTCCTTTTGATGCGGCTTGAAATTGCGTCGGTTTTCCCTAAAGAGAAAGGGATCATGCAGTACAACTACGGTAGGTATTTCCCTCAGTTATCAAACCAAGATATCAATCCAGTCGGAGAACCAAGCAACATTATGTAAACGGTACCTGCACACAAAGAACAAATCCTCGCAACCCAACCCGTAAGAGGGGTTGTCAATTCCTCCTCGGTAAAAAGATATATTAAATGGTATGTGTTTGGATAATTAGATCTGAATAAAACATGAAATAAAATAGGTAAAGAAAAACTGTACCAGGGTATTTTTGAGTTTTTGGAATAATAGATCTAAAAACAAATACGGTAAAAGATAGATCTGAAATCAAAATGATAAAAGATAGATCTGGGGGTCATAGTTTCACTAGTGGCTTCTCTCGAGAAAATGGCACACCGTGGGGAAACAAATTACTATTGAGCTATTGACAGAAGAACAACTGGCTGGTGACAACAGATACTATAAGTCGTACTAATATTTTTAGAGGCATAATGCAAGCTGATGTTGTTCTTCCCCATTCCTATTTTTCATCACAAATTATAGAATTCTCCCTGTTTCTCTAGCACACTTCTAGAGCTCTTCCATGGACATCGAGCTCCCTTGCTCCCTTATAGTTAATATTTTATATATCAATATTAACAATTCATATTCTCGTTTAAGCATTTTATAAGCTTATATTGACGCTTTCATGGAGAACCCTTCAGAGAAATTGAAACACAAGTGTTCTAGTATGGATTTGTCATTAAAGCTTAGATGGAATATACTTGAACTTAATTTGTTTTTGATGTATGTAATGGAGGGAACTTATTTTGGATTAATACTACATTTAATGGTTGCTTGTAGTCTATAGTGAACTTGTATTACCCATTTATAAATATTATTGGTTTAATCTACTATTTTACCTGTGTTGGAGGCGGGCACGGCTTGGGATTAAAAACAATACACATGCTAAAGTTTATGATCTGAAAATTTGAAACAATATAATGGGCACGTCTATGTCTCGCTTGCAGCGATACCTACAGATGTCTCGCCCATAGAACATGCCTAAATGGCCCAGGCCCTATTAGGGAGAACAATTATTTCTGAGAATCTGGGTTGCTTACACTTTTCTCGAGTTTTGTCTATTATTTATTATTTCTCTCTCTCTCT